>NW_010364144.1:12703-21840 GCF_000414095.1 Morus notabilis
GACTCTGGATGCGATTAGAACTTTGGGAAACCTAATTGTTACGAAAGTATGACTTCCTAAACACTATAAATAGCCTATTAAGTCACATTACTCATTAGATCACTTGAGAGACTTTTTGGAGGCTATTGATAAAAGATTCCTGAGAGGAAAAATTGTTTAATTCTCAAGAACAATTTTCTTCGTTGGTTCTCTTGTGATTGGAAGGAGATCAAGAATACCTAGAGGAGATTAAACGACGTGTGCCCACCCGCACACCGATTGTGGAAACGAGAATAGCAAAGAAGACCAGTTGGTTGAGGCTCTTCCGGTTGCTATTTGGAACGCTTAGATCTGTCAGACGTGCAGTTTCCTGAAATCTCAAAAGGTATGTTTTAGATCTTTAGTATTTATGTTATATAGCATCATGAACATGTTCTTGTTTGGCTTTGACATTGATTAAAAAATTTTAAATTTCGCTGCGCACTCGATGCCATTAATTTTCCAACACGGTCGACCGAGCAGGTCAACCGGTCAGGCCAATGCAATCCGGTCGACCGGTTACCATGTGATCCGGTCGACCAGACAGGTCGACCAGTGGAATCAGCTGCGTGAGAAAAGCTCACGGAAACCAGTCCAAAACCTGCAATCTCAGTCCCAAATCGAAATATTTCAAAGGAAAACCACTAGATCCGGGTTCTAGGTACTAAATCAAGTCCAAAGAACCCAAGATCTCCAATTTCTACCAAGGTTTTACTCAAAAATTATTAATATCCGGTTTGAACCAAAAATAAGTTTTGAAATCCGCAAATCTACGATTCAAGAGAGGATTTTTCATAAATCTTACCTTGAATCCTTCTCTTGATGTTGAAAGCTTCTTGAAATCGTTCATTGGTTCAAGATCCATTCGATTGGGACAAAAACGGGAAGAGAGAGAGGGAGAGAGCACGGGAATGAGAGTGAAGAGAGAGAGTGTGTGTGTGTGCACGGGAAAGGAAAGAGAAAAGGGAAGAAAGAAAAGAAAAAGAAAAAGAAAAAGAAAAAGAAAAGAAAAGAAAATGGACAAGTGTCAATATTTTAAAAGAGCAGTCCAGAATTGCGCCCATACACACTTATGGGTTAAAATAAATTACTGAGAATAATTTAAATATCTTGGAACTATTTAAATTACACGTTAGAAATATTTATTAATCAAAACTCAATTAATTAAATCAGATTATGCACACTAATAATCTCAATTACCTTAATTAATCTCATTTAATTCTTCAGGGTGTTACAACAGTTTTGTTTAGGATATACATTTATGATTAATTGGTAACTTTACACTTTATGGGGAGTAAGTTGTTAATTTACCTCTAGACCATGATCGTGTCTGTAACTATAAATTTTTGCAGTCACAAATCTTTACTTCTTTTAATATACACTCACGCATTATTTATAACTTTTTGAAATAAAAAATTTTAAATTTCTTCCAAAACTTAATTTTATCTATTTACTATCATCCTAATAGTTGACTTTATCAAAAAAAAAAAGTTTAATAGAGCATATTTGAAAAGGAAAAAAGTTTTAATGTAGAACATGAGAAAGCAAATTATATATGGAGTACATATAAAAAAAATATTTGGAAGGAGAAAAATGTTTAAGTAGGAATGTAGCTGAGAAGATATTATTAAGTGGAGTAATTAGGAAAAATGTTTTCGAGAATTATGGTCAGACAAAAAAATATTAACTAATAGGAAAAAATATGTTTTTATAGCACATATGAGAAAATTTATTATAATAAAAGCAGTTTTGGAGAAAAAACTTTAATAAGATCATTTGAAAACATAAGATTTATAAATAAATAAAAAAGTAAAAGGATTGAAATGCATATTTCAACTATATATGTCTTTTAATTAAATGTGTCCATGCAGGACAAAGTGAGAGTGAGAGTATATGTTATAAAGAGGAGATTAAAGATGTTAAAGAAAAGTTGAGAAAAAAAAAGAGTATGGGAAAACGAAAAAGATAAGTTGAAACTTTACAAATAAATGATGGTGTACTAAAAGAGGAAAGGAAAACAAAATACATTTAGGAAAACAAGTTTAAGGGCTTGTCTACAGTCCCCCACTTTCAAATTGGGGGTCCTGTCGCCCATAATATTTCAGCCATCAATTTTGAAGTGTGGATTATTCCTTACAAAACAATCCGATGGTGCATAAAAGCCTAGGGGTATCTAGGAGCAAAAAATAAAGGAAAATTGAAACCGGTTGCTGAACGGTGTTCCTGTTACAAAAGGAAAAGTAAACACTATAGGCATTTGACAGTGCCTCAAAAGAAGCCCACCTTTTATATATATATATATATATATATAGTGAGTTGTTCGTACTATTGCACGCATGTTTATTTATTTATTATATGATAAAGAATGAAGTAAATAATGTAATATTCAGTTACTAAATAATGAGCATGCAGTAAAATATTTAAAAAAAATAGACTATGAAGATGGTATTCAATTTTAACTCAACATATTTTTATTTATATTTTCATTAGAATTATGCACAATATTTTCGTGTGAGTAGTGTCGAAAAATTGGTGCAAGATGGTAGTTAAATAGTTATAATTCATACAAATTATTTACATATTTTTATCTATGTAGCATAAAAAAGTTGGGACAAAACGGTAAAAAAAATCAGTGAATAAATCACTTAAAAATAAATAAATAAGCATAATAAATAAGTGCAATACGAAAAAGGGATTGATTTTAAGTCACACACGTGATCTATTTAGAATAACTAATATGCAAATTGTTTTAAAAAAAGAAATGAAAGGGGAAAAAATGCATAAAAGAAACATGTTAGAGTACGATGACACGAATTCTATTTGGTCAGACCCAAAAAAACTCACGGTGCGATGTATGTGACAGAGCTTTAATAATAAAACTTTTTTAGGGGTTTGTAGTGGTAGCGGAGGGATCTGGCCGACAAGCCCGTATGGACCTATTTTGTTTAATTTATTTTTAATTTAATTTGACATGATTTTATTTTATTTAGTGTATTTTTTAAATTTAATTTGATTATTTTTATTTTAGTCGTATCAGGAATTTCATGCAACATGGTGTTAGAACGGACAAAATCAGACTACAAATTCATTATAAAGTAGTAATTAAATATAAATAAATAATAATTAAAAATAATTCAGGATTTATCACAGGCCGTTGGATCTTAAAATTCAACGACCGCGATTGGCGCGTGAAACACACGTGGAAGAAGACGCGTGTCTAGAATGTAGCAGGAGACAATGGCGTTAGCAAAACTAGAGGTGGGCCCAGCCACTTGCTTTCTTCCCGTGAATTAGAGTGCGACAAGTGGTTCAGTTGTCGGCCACAATAGGAGATGAACGGGATCGGCTATTTCAGTTTCACGTGAGCGCACCCTTCTTGACCATCAAAAGTTTGACACATGGCTACGCTTTTATCAAACTGTACGTATTCTACCACGTGAAGAGCACATAAGAAGATGTACAATTGGGTTTCAACACGTTATTTTTTTGTTGAATCTCGTTGCACACAATCATTTTCCACCCAAGAAAAAAAAAATAAGTTGGTAATTGTGGGCCAGCGAAAATGACTAAAAAGCTCAACCAAAAACAACTAAATAAAAAGGAAACCAAGGACAAAACAGTAAAATCAATACTAGGCCTCGTTCACTTTACGGATTCGAGTTTTTAATTCGAGCTGAGATGTAACATTTTCAGAGAGTTTTTCACTATAGCAGAAAAAATTAGACGTGACATTTTCTGAGAGCTTTTTACTGTAGAAACTTAAAACTGAAAACTCGAATCGGTGAAATGAACAAAGCCTAAAAGGATATGCGCGGATTTTTTTCACAACCAATGGACAGAAGGGACCTCCTCTAATAGTATGTATAATATATATATATATATATATGATTATTTTTTTCTTTCAATTCTCTTTACGTTATTTTTTTTTCTGATCAAATTTTTTTCACATTAGTTAGAATTGCTTCATTAATTTCAACATGATATTATGACTTTTTAACTTTTAAAATGTTTGTTAATTTTAAATTTAATGATTAATATTTCTCAACATTTAGATAAATTAGAAATATGATATCAAAAGGAAAAAAAACATAATAATTAGCTTTATATATACATACATATATATATATATATATATTCTCTATCTTTACCAAAGAATGCTTTGATTCTTACTCAATGTAGATCCCCTCCATTAGAGAAATAAAAAAAATCAGGAGAATTTTTTTGAAAAAATAAATGAATACTGATTGAAGAGAAAAATAAGGAAAAAATAAAACATTTAAGATTTTTTCTAAAGTTGTTCCGTGACTGGTTTTTTATAATCCTGCTTAAGATGTAATAAATTTCTTCAGTTAGATCTTTTAACATTGAATTAATTTTGGGTAGAAAGAATTTTGAGGGATGGAAAAAAAATACAAATATGGTTGGATTGGTAGAATGGTAATTATACATAACTATTTAAAAATCAACACTACTTATATGATAGTTTTATTTTTGTCTAAAATTTTTTGTTAATGTTTCATTATTCAACGACACCAATGTCATTTTGGGATCGGAGAACAAGGCGTTATAGATGTCATAATTTTTGTAATTTTGTACTTAATCATAAGTCGAAGTTAAGCATGTTAAAATCAAACTATTAAATGATCTATACCACGACTTTAATTATTTCGAATAAATACATCAAACTATTCAAGAAAATTTCATAAATTGACAACTCTTTGATTTACAAATTAATTTACTCTGTCAAGTTATCCCAACTACGCTTCATGTGCTTTACCGCTTATACGTGCTTTTTTTTTTTTTTTTTAATGTTGATTCCAACCGTATAAGGTGGCGTAAATTACAACAAAGGATTCAGCAAAAATTAAAAATTAAAAAAATTAAAAAAAAATTAAATTACAACAAAGGAATGAAACAGGCTATTGTTAGAACTAAAAAACGACAACAAAAATACTTATATCAACACTATTCTTTTACTGTGCATAAACGACCATGAGTTTTGCAAAAACAAGCTAAGATTTCCATTACTTTTCTATTCATCCTCGTTACGCTGAACCGTAAAAATTTATTGGTTTGAATTTTTAATTTGAGTTAAGATATTAAGAGCTCGTTTAGTTTATTGGTTTAAATTTTTAATTTGAGTTAAGATATGATATTATATAAAAATTTATTGGTTTGAATTTTTAATTTGAGTTAAGATATGATATTATATAAGAGTTTACTGGTTCAAATTTTTAATTTGAGTTAAGATATGATATTATATAAGAGTTTTTTACTGTAATAAAAAGATTAGATATGATTATTTTTAAGAGCTTTTTACTATAACAAACCTTAAATTCTAAACTCAAATCGATAGGACCTAAAATTATTTTAAGAGTCGGCATTACAGAAGTGCCCTTATAAACATTACTATAGCATACAAAGAAACCCCTGCCACAGTACTTTTAAGATTGCAAATTTACATGACAAACCTTTCCTCTAATATTTTATATCCAATCACACATCTAGGGAGACGTGAAAGGACTTGTGTTTTTTATCCAATCACACATTTCTTGCAAAATAATGTTAGAACTATAAAATCGGACTACAAATTTATTATAAAGTAGTAATTAAATATAAATAAATAATAATTAAAAATAATTCGTGATTTATCATAGGCCGTTAGATCTTAAAATTCAACGGTCGCGATTGGCACGTGAAACACACGTGGAAGAAGACGCGCGTCTAGAAGGTAGCAGGAGACAATGGCGTCAGCAAAACCAGAGGTGGGCCCGGCTACTGGCTTTCTTCCCGCAAATCAAAGTTCGACAAGTGGTTCAGCTGTCAGCCACAATAGGAGATGAATGGGATCAGCTATTTCAGTTTCACGTGAGGCCATCCTTCTTGACCATTAAAAGTTTAACACGTGGCTACGCTTTTATCAACAGTCTGTATTCTACCACGTGAAGAGCACTTAAAAAGATGTACACTTGGGTTTCGACATGTTATTTTTTTGCTGAATCTCGCTGCACACAATCATTTTCCACCCAAGAGAAAAAAAATAAGTCGGTAATTGTGGCCAGCGGAAATGACTAAAAAGCGCAACAAAAAACAACTGAATAAATAGAAAACCAAGGACAAAACAATAAAATCAGTACTAAAAGGATAAGGCGGACTTTTTTCACAACTAATGGACAGAAGGGAGTATAATATTACACATATACTAAAGGAGATGACGGATTCATTGTTCATGCTACAGTGCTATGAACAGTGTCCTTCCTCTTTTACCCCTGCAGATTTCTTCAGATGATTTATTTATTCCCGTTATGTCCTGTTTAATGTAAAGTTACTATATTGCCCTTTATTTTAATTTAATTGTCTACTCTTTCATTTCCTGCGTAGGTAAGTTAAAGCATTTGGTGGGTTTGGTCAATTTGGGCTGAAGACATAATGTTTTCTCTCTCTTCTTTTCCTGCTGTCTATTTCTTTACACCAAACCTTATACCATGTCTTGCTCCTGTACTCTGTTCATTTCCTCAAAAGCTTCTACTATGTCTTGCTCCTCTGCTCTGTTCATTTCTCAAATGTGTTTCTTCATTTTTTTTGGCTTTGTTCTTTTTTAATGTTTTGGGATTTGGTTAAAATTTAACCTTGCGATTTTATAATATATTATTTTTTTTATTTTTGAATTCCTCTTTTTTTGATATATTTGGATTTCGTTTGGTTTTTTTTTCTCTTCCCGTTTTTCAGAGTATAATTTGTCTTCTTACATGTTTTATGGTTTTTGTAATTTTGTTGCTTTGTTCCTTTTTTGACGTTTTGGAAAAACTCGAATGAGATAAGAGTATATTTTCTCTTTTGTAGATGTTTTATGGTTTTTGTAAAAAAAAAATAAAAAATAAAAAATCTTTCCTCTTTTTGTTTCTCTTAATTTTTTTTTTATGTTCCTCTGTTCATCTTTGTACAAAATTTTTTTTTTTCATTTTTTTTTTTCATTTTTAGTGTTTTGTTCATAAAATCCCTTTTTTTTTGTGTTGTAATTTTACGTATTAATTTTATTTTGCTTTATTTATTTTTGGATGATGCAAATCTTCATTCTTCTATTTTTTTTTTTCTAAATTTACTTCTAAAGTTTCTTCTGTACGTTGGAAGAAAATTTTTTCTTATTTTTTTTTTTTCATTTATTTATGTTTTAGGGTTTTTTCCTTTTTATTTTCTTGGGTAAATTTTTTCTTATTTTTTTTGTTTCTTTCTCAGGATTTTTTTGACTTTTTTTATGTTTTATGTTTTTCTTTTTTTGATAAATTTTTGTTTCTTTTTTTCGTTTATTTGTTTACTATGTATGATTTATTTGTCTTAATTATTTTATTTCAGAATGTTTTGGATGCATATTTTCTTAAAAAAAAATTTCCCTTATTTTCTTATTTCTCAATCTGATCAGTTTCCTGATGCTTTTCTTCGCTTTATTTTTTGTAGGATTATTACTGACTTACCGTGTCAATGTTATATTTTGACACGTGTTTTCTCATGCTGCTGATTCGTATAACAGATATCTGATGTTTTTGTGTCCGTTGCTTATTCGTTCCTTTTTGCGGTGAGTTGCATGCTTGAAGACACATGCGGTAAAAGAATTACTTATCTGATTTATCCCTCTTTGCTGGAATTTGTATCAAAGATTTAAAAATTTACTTTCTGCGTATATATAATGCCTTTTCTGCCTTCTCTCTTTGCTAACTCTTTAAAAAACATCTTCATATTAGGGTTATGTTAGTATTGTTCCCGTTTTTTGAAAAATTGGTTCCTTTTTTTCCTTCGTCAGTTTTGGATATTGAGTTATTCTATCTGCCTTTGTTTGATTTTGAATCTTGGTTTTTCTGTTGGATCTATCATGTTCACTGCGTTTCTTCGACTGAGGTATTGTGCTTTTTTTCCTTACATTTGTTTTTTTATTGTTAAAAACTATTTAGTTGTGATGTTGTTTTGATTTTTTATATAAAGTTATTCATATCTTCCTTTATCTCTTCACTTTATTCTGTGTTGTTATTATTTGCTTTTGAGGAAATGAATTATTCTGTTCACATATCTTCCTTTATCTCTTCACTTTAATCTGTTCACATAATGAATATGTTGATGTTTTTATGCATTTCCTCAAAACACTGTGATGTTGTTTTGCTCCTGTGCTTTGTTTTCTAAAAGTTTTTTTTTATGTTCTTTACTATTTCAGTTATTTAGATTATTGTTATTTACATATTCGTTAGGTTGGTATTTTTCCTTTTCTGTTTTTCTGTGAATAGTTTAAATTTTTTTAAATCATTATTCTTATTTGGTGATGATGTTGTTATTTTCTTTTATTGTTAGTACATAGAGGTTGACTGTTAATTAAAACATTGATATTTTTTATGTTGCCCGTATTGTCTGGGGTTTATGGCCGTATTGTCTGGGATTTGTGCCCGTATTGTCTAGGGTTTATATCTGTATTGTCTGGAGTTTATGCTGATGTCTTACAATTTTTTTTCTTATGGTATTAATGTTATTTGATGAGTTAAGTGTTTTTTAAACAATTACTACTTTTTTTATGTTCACATTACAAAAATTTGTTTCTGTTTTAATTTAAATTACTTTGGTCTTTATGTATAATAATTGTAATAATCTGTCTTCAGTATTTTACTTATTTATTTGTTCTTAAATGTGTCGTTTTATGTGTTTTTTTAGATGTTTCTTCATTTTTTTTATTTTCTGTAATTACTTTATAGTGTAATATAAAGCATATATTTTTTTTTCTATAGACAGATTTAATGTATGTATGTGATATGTTAGTGCAACTAAGTATATTCTAAAACTCATTTGATTTTTTTCCTTTCTTATATTTTACTTTTTATATACTATATTCATTATGTGATAATGAATTATTTTCCGAATACAATATTGTATAATACATGTATATATAAATATATTTTAAATATAACTATTATATAATATAATACTATACTCCGCAGCAACGTGCGGAATACAGGCTTGTATATATCTATATGTATATATATGATTAGTTTTTTCTTTCAATTCTCTTCATTAATTTTTTTCTTTTTTTTTTTTTTTTTTTTTTTGATCAAATTTTTTTTAGATTAGTTAAAATTTGTTCT
>NW_010364144.1:22834-27457 GCF_000414095.1 Morus notabilis
TCTTTCCCATATAATAAAATTATTTTGGGAGTCAGCATTACAGAAATGTCGTTATAAACATTGCTGTCCATACAAAGAAACCCCTGTCACAGTACTTTTAAGATTGCAAATTTACAAGACAAACATTTCCTCTAATATTTTATATCCAATCACACATCTAGGGAGACGTGAAAGGACTTGTGTGTTTTTTTATATACAACCGGATATAACCGGTTTTTTCCATTTCCCATTTATAGCAACGTGGCACATCATGTATTTTAAATAATCAAAATAAAAAGAAATAGAACTTTGAGAAATCTTTTGGTCGTAAAAAAAATAAATGACAGAAAGTATGGGTGTTTATAAACTCACAAAACCCGCAGACTCAATTCATCCCACTCTAACTTAATTTGAAAAATATAATTTTTAGTATTAAATTTTTTTTAGCTCATTCAATGTCTAGCCTGAAATTTTGGGGCAGAGTGTGAGTTGGACTTATAATGGCCTACACACCTCAACCCAACTCGCACTCTAACTTGCCTCCTCTAATATCTAACCCTAAGTAGACAACTCATTTCTACTCTCTAATTTCTTCATGCTTGAATTAAGCCTCTATGTTTGTTTTATTTTAAGACTAATTGATGAGTGTAGACTAATTTATGTTTGATATTAGATGGACTACTTTGCTTCATGTTTAATGTTGGATTGAACTTTGAATTTCTATCTGTTTGAATGTTGGAGTTATTATTTCTATTTGATGATGAACTTTGAATGTTATATTGAACTTTGAGTCTTTGATTATTTGAATGTTAAAATCGACCACCAAACCCACCCTGCACCGCTCTAACCCAACCCAAACATTATTGGGTTGTGAAATTTTTCTAACATCATTGGGACTAAATATGTGCAATCCGTACCTTTCGAGGTTGGAGAAGAAAAAGTCATATCCCGCACTAACCTAACCCATGAACAATCCTAACAAAAAGAAATTATTTTAACATAAACAAAGGGAAAAATGTATTTTAAAGAAGCACATTGGAATAACTTTGTTGTTGAGGAGGTTTTGATAAGAAAGAACAAATAAGGAAAGAAAAGAAAAAGAGTAAAAACAAAGAGGTGAAATTGCACTTACAAATGGAGGAGAATGCAGTAAAAAGATTTTGCTTAAAGAAAAGAAAAAGAGTAAAAAAAAAGGTGAAATTGACACTTACAAATGGAGGAGAATGCAATAAAAAGATTTTGCTTCTTTTATGTACGTTGATTAAAGATTAAAGATTTAAGGACCCATTTGTATATGTTTAAAACTTAAATCATTAATTCTATTACAGTTTTTTTTCTCATAAAAAATTTAAAATTTTAAACGTGGTTTGAATATATCTTTTAAACGGACTCTAAATCCAAAATAAATAGAATATTCAAAGCAATATGAGTTTTCCACAGCATTCTCTCTTTTACACTTTGTATTATAACATTGCAACTGGTGCTCAACTATTTTACCAGTGAGACTAATCCACGTTCATTAGACTTTCTAATTTCTATATTGGTTTGGATAGAATTTTGGCAATAACGAGCAAAAAACGAACTTTTGCTAAGGAGATCCTTAATTCTAGATGATCCAATGAAAATATAAAGTAGTGGAGAAGAAACATACAAAAGAGATTTGACATCAGACTTGGACAATTACAATGATCTTCTTATTGTAACGGTGCATATTGTGTTTGTGTTATTCTAATTACCATGCCAATCAAAATCAAAGCTCTAGAAAAATCCTGAAGTTTGCAGATTTAGAACAGCATTTCACACGTTGATGAAAAGTCAACTAGATAGCAATACCCATCACTATAGATTTTAATATATGAAATTGCTTAAAAAAAAAAAAAAAAAAACCACCCCACCCAAACCCCTAGTGCCACTAAAACCAAACAATCTAGAACAAAAATTGTATCGACACTGATAACAAAATACAAAAATTCATTAACATATGTTTAATGAATAATGCTTTATGCAAAAATTGTCATAGTCAAGATCAAACAAAGTCTAATAACTTCCTAAAGCGAAATACTAGGCAAATATAACTCAATAGTTGCATCACGGCACCTTGTTACATCCGTATTACCTCATCATATTCATGACGTGTTTTTGTCATTCTTTTACGCAAGATATCATATTCTGCTTCTTCCTCCATATAATCCAAAAGAACAATTTATGTCCTAGAGGAAATCTATAACCATTCTAAATCTGCTGAGAGATGGGCTGCAGCACAACTGTCAGTGTCTGTTGGTTTTTTGACACCGTCCTGCCGGGGAAATAGAAAAATATCATGTAGCTGCAAGCCTTTTCTCAGAGTAACATCTAGCACTTGAGAAATCACCAACTTGAATCAACTTCATACTTCATATAGTGATGCCCCAAATACAAGGAATCAGACCACATTTTCTGGCAGAGATTTATGGTCTGAAAGCAACAGAGGGCCAAATGTTTTTCAAGTATAACAAATGGCTATACATGATCATTGCTGTGTTACCTGGCTCGCCCACATCGGCAGAGGCGTGCTAAGCACAACTAGAAGGCTGGTAATAGGGTGCTCAAACGACAAGCTCTCGGCATGAAGTTCATGACCATTGTAAGTTTTCCCTTTCCACTGGGAGACACCCTCATATTTGACATCCCCTCTTAAGGAAATTCCAAGGTACTGGCAATGCAGGCGGATTTGATGTGATCTTCCACTTTTAGGACGAGCTCTTACCAAAATCTCATCCTTCTTTCCATCTCTATCTATTAAAGCTTTCTCTTCAACTATTAAGACATTATTCCCATCTTTTCTAAATTCAGAAGGCTCTTTGGAAACCCTTTGTCCATTTACCGACAACACTTCGAATGAGGTTTCCATGTCTCTTACAACCGACCCACCTGGAAGCGTCCTGCCCACATCTGATGCAGCATACACACGCCAGGCCCCGAACTTTGACCTTCCATGGCCTGATTTAATGGTGATATTTTCCCACTTTGGAGCTGATCCTACACAAAACGCAATATATGTTTTGGAAACCTTGTGAGTTGTAAACGCCTTCACAAGCTTGGACGCTACTTTATGTGACTTGGTGATAAGCATTAGTCCACTGGTGTCACGATCAAGGCGGTTCGCAAGATGGAGCTCTGGTGGGCTTGCTTCAGTCTCTAGAAATGGATTTCGGACTCAGCAAATGACCAAGAGAGTAAAGAAACTGAATAAAATAGCAATTTTTCCTTTCTTATAGCTAAGTTCATCGAATCCCACTGTGAAGACCTCAATGGCAATTGCATTCAGTCACGACATAGACTTCAACCTATTTAAGGCACCAAATCATCTAGAACTAAAAAGTCTGCTTTGCATTGAACTCTTAACTAAAAATTTCTTAAATGTTCAGTGACATGTGCCAGGCTCATTGTATGCCAGATTAAATAGACCTTCACATGCACGCCCAGCCTCTATCAAAAGACCGTGAATTAGAGGAATGCCACTTCTAGAGACTTGGTACTCAAATATAGAATCCTTATATATATATATATATAGAAAATTTAAGCATAATTTACACAATAAAAATGGTACTGATGAACAACTAGACTTTAAAAGTGGTATCCAGCCTAACTTATTCAAAAAATGAGTGGTCATTTATGTGATTTTGCTAGTGTTATTGACCTTCTTTAACAGTTAAATCAACATTGAACATAATTAGAACCTCATTTTATGATCAAGAGTACTTTCAAACTAACTCCATCCATTATTAGACTGCCAGCTACTCTCATTGCTGAATTGAAAAATGCCAATTATTTGTTGAAAAAACGGTGTCGTTTAGAATAAAAAGGGTCTTTAATATGCCTAACAATCCATAACATTCTGCAAAAACCGAATCATTAGGATATCAGGAGTCCGTTATTTAGTCATCAAATTATCAGTCCACTTGAAATGCATTTCACAGAATTGATTTGAAGAACAAAAAGGAGTTCAATACGAAGAATAAATATTTCCCAAAATACCCATGACCCAAAATAAAAAATAAAAATCAAATGGATTTGAGAAAACAAGAGACTCACCGAGTTGACCTGGCTCAGACGAGTCACTGAGAACCTTCCGGACCGAGTCGAACACACTCTCGCAGTAGATTCCCTGAGGCTTGTTGACGGCGACGAGACATTCGTCTTCAAAAACGAAGTCGTTTCTGGATATGGAGAAAAGACTGGATTTTGAAGACGCGGACATGGCTCTGCTAAGCTCTACGTCCTTCGAGACGGGAGGCGGAGGAGGAGACAGTGGCACGGGGTAATTCTGAGGGGTCCGGAGGGCATTTTGGGAAGTGGGTTTTGTTGGGTCTTCCGGGTCGGGCATGGTGCTGCGGAAAAAAATGGAGAGTTGTTGGGGTTTTGGGGATGGTGGGAAGGTAAGGAAGAGGAGGAGGAAGGGAAGTTCGCAAAGGCGAAGGAAATATTAAAAATTAATTTTAGTATTTAATAATTTACAGTTAAATATTATTATTGATTTCATAGTGACAAGCCACAAGGTGAAGCAAATTAACGGCGCCGTATGAATTGCCTGACTAGGGCTGCGTTTTGGTATTGTTTTTTACTCTTACAATCAGATTCTATTAATAGTAAAAATTAATTTTA
>NW_010364144.1:28230-30579 GCF_000414095.1 Morus notabilis
TTATATTCTAACTATATATATATATATATCATATTATAGTATAATATAATATAGTCGTAATTTTTAACTATCCACAGTAATTCAACCTCATAATTTATCAAAAGTTATTATATTGATTTTAAAACCATCAAAACTACTATAATTATAATTTACCAAACGCTCAGCTGTTTTTTAAAACATATGTTTTTTCTTTCAACACAGCTAAAAATAATATTTTCAAAACCTACAATAATCCCAAACTATTGGTTTAGTTTGGTAGAGATTTTGGGAGGCCAAAATTAATTTTCTACTCAGCTAAAGTTGTTTATTGTGTTTGGTAAACACTCCAAAAAGTGCTTCTTATATAATTTCGAAGGAATTTAAGGGAAAAATCAGAAGCAGCCTTTGGGCTGCTTCTGATTGTAGATTGTGCGACAGTTAGGGCTGTTCATGCGTTGGGTTGGTGTGGAGTATGACTTTTTCTTCCCCCGCCTCAAAGGCCCCAACGATATTATAAAAATTTCACAACCCAATGATGTTTGGGTTGGGTTGGGGCGGTGCGGGGTGGGTAAGGTGGTCGGTTTTAACATTCAAAGAATCAAAGTTCAATCCAATATTCAAAGTTCATCATCAAATAGAAATAATAACTCCAACATTCAAACAGATAAAAATTCAAAGTTCAATCCAACATCAAACATGAAGCAAAGTAGTCCATCCAACATCAAACATAAAGTAAACATAAATTAGCCTACACTCGTAAATTAGTCTTAACATAAAGCAAACATAGAGGCTTAATTCAAACATGAAGAAACTAGAGAGTAGAAATGAGTTGCCTGCCTAGGGTGAGATATTAGATGAGGCAAGTTAGAGTGTAGGTTAGGTTGGGGTGTGCGGGCCATTATAGGCCCAACCCACATCCTGCTCGAAAACTTCGGGTCAGACATTGAATGGGCCGAAAAAAAAATTTAATACTAGAAATTGCATTTTTCAGGTTGGGTTGGGGTGGGGTGGGTTGGGCGTGCGGGTTTCGCGGATTTATGAACAGCCCTAGCGGCAGTCTACATTAAGTTCATTAATGAATTTTTCATTATTCTTAAAATAACCCTGCTGAATCAAAAAAAATCCATGAGCCTCATTTTTTTCTACTCCTTCGCCACCTCTCCTCTCTCGAACTGGAGCCTCCTATCACGCTCTCTCTCTCAGCCAAAGCTCTCTCTTTCCGTTTCTCTTTCTTCTCTCTCTCTCAGTCAAAGCTCTCTCCTTCCGTTTCTCTTTCTTCTCTCTCTCTGTTCTCTCGGATTCCCTCTCTCTATTTCTGGCTAAGTTTCTCCTGTGATTGTCGGCCAGGCAGAGTCTCTCCTCTCTCTCGGTTCTCTTAGTGTTGGTGGGTTTTTTCTCGTTAGGGTTTCTAGATTTCGTCGTTGGCTGAGACCAGTATTGGTTGGAGCTCATTATATCAATAGCCTCTGTAAGTACTCCATTAAGCTTTTTTTTGAATGTTGATTTGGTTGTGTTCTCTGGCTTGGTGGATTTTTTGTTAAATTTTTTTTCTCTGCTATGTAAACCCTTTGTTTGGACCAGATTCTGACTCTATTTTATGGGTATTCACGTACTTGGATTATAGTTCAAGGATATGGTTATTTAAGCATTTGAATCTTTCGTGCAATATTGTTTCAAAAACTGTGAAAGAAAACTTGTTTTTTTCCCTGCTCTGTATTTGGTTGTAAATGGGGATGAATTTGGTAGGAAATGGTTGGAATTAAAGAGAGAATGAATTCTATTTTGACTTGGGGAGTGTTATATTGCGTATGTTTAGAAAAAAAAAAAAAAGAGTTATGTATGTGTGCGTGTGTCTGTATATGTTTGGAAGAAGTAATTTTTAGGAATGGGGATGTTTTTGTTCTTTAAACGATGTTCCTAAGTAATTTTTAGGAACGTATATGTATCGAAAACCTTGTGAGCAGAGTCTATGTTTTTGTTCTTTGAATACATGTCAATGAGTGAACTTGCAACTATAACATCTACATCAAATGTATGATTAATAATGATGCCATGAATATGCTTTCCGAGTTCATAGCTGCATCTCTTTCAGCCATTAGTGCCATTATCTGTTTCAGCCATGAGTGAACTTGCAACCATGACATCTAGATAATATGTCATATTATGAACACGCTTTGATAAGTTCTTGTAAAGCCATTATTTTTGAATTCATAATCCACTTTCTCTGTTACATCTTATTGGACAATGAGAATTTTGTGGGACAAACGAGTAAGCCCGAATGTCATATATTCCTTGCAACATCTGCGAAATGACAGGTCGACTTTAGTTGTTGGAGGAATAGATGGTGTGGTACGTCTTATAAACCAGAAC
>NW_010364144.1:32078-41628 GCF_000414095.1 Morus notabilis
TATATATATGTTTGGAAGAAGTAATTTTTAGGAATGAGGATGTTTTTGTTCTTTAATCGATGTTCCTAAGTAATTTTTAGGAACGTATATGTATCGAAAACCTTGTGAGCAGAGTCTATGTTTTTGTTCTTTGAATACATGTCAATGAGTGAACTTGCAACTATAACATCTACATCAAATGTATGATTAATAATGATGCCATCAATATGCTTTCCGAGTTCATAGCTGCATCTCTTTCAGCCATTAGTGCCATTATCTGTTTCAGCCATGAGTGAGCTTGCAACTATGACATCTAGATAATATGTCATATTATGAACACGCTTTGATAAGTTCTTGTAAAGCCATTATTTTTGAATTCATAATCCACTTTCTCTGTTACATCTTATTGGACAATGAGAATTTTGTGGGACAAACGAGTAAGCCCGAATGTCATACATTCCTTGCAACATCTGCGAAATGACAGGTCGACTTTAGTTGTTGGAGGAATAGATGGTGTGGTACGTCTTATAAACCAGAACGCAAGTAAAATTCTTTCCAGCATAGTTTTGGAAGGCAAAATGTTATCTGGCTCTCGGGGCAATTATGGAGTCGTTGAGAGAGCAAAAGGGAGAAGGCTTATGGAAGATACCCACATTGACATTATTTCTAGAAGCGATCGACCTCCCATTACTTGCTTGGCTATTGGGATGAAGAAGATAGTCACCACACACAACAGCAAGTATATTAGAATGTGAAAATTCAGAAACCGAGATACAATTCTTCATGTATGCTTAATTTGGCATTTACTTTTTTTTTCCGTTGATTTTACTATGTTGATGAATGATTTGCATAAGTTCAAGAGCGTAGATCTGATAAGTACATTGATTCTATGTTGTCTTCTTGAAATCGTTAATCGTCTTGTAGTTCCTACTTAATTAGATGGGCCAAATTTTAGAATGAGGAAAAGTTAGGAAAATCAAGAAGTAGAAGCACTTCCATTGGAAAGAGGCTGAAGCCGGTGTCATTTCTATTAAATTTTGTCATTTTAAAATTTTATTTTCGAGATTGTTCTCTGGTCACGAGCATAGTTGTTTTTTCAATTTCTGTCGTTTTAAATATGTTCTCGTTTACAAGTTAATGTTTTCGTTTGTAATTGTTGTAGTTTTTAAAAAAATTATGTAGTTTACCAATGCTCACGTCGTTTATATTTTATTGTCGTTTGTTAGAGATGTTGTTTTTTTTTTTTTGAATGTTGTCTTTTGAATAAACATTTTTCTCCTAAAACTGCTGCCGTGGTTTGTCATTATTTTTTATTTTTAGAATCAATGTCGTTTTCCTAAACTCGTTGCTCTATTTTAATGTCGTTTCGAGATATGCTCTACCAATTTTTGAACATGAAATGTACATTTTTATTATATATGTTGATTACTCACTAATATTCTTTTTAGTTGTAACAATATTGTGAATGAAGAAATAAAAAAATAATTAATTATCATAACTTTATTGTTAGAAAACTCATAATCAAACATTATTTAATTTTTTTTTGTAAGCTCAACAAGTATTTTTAAATACCAAAAATAATTATATATATTTAAGTTTCATACGAGTTGTCTATTTTTGTTATTTTACATACCGACAGCAATTCAGCGTCAAAATTTACCAAACACTATTACACTGATTTTAAAACCAGCACAGTTAGCACAAGTACATTTTACCAAACACTCAGTTGCTTCTCCCTTCAGCACAGCTATAAGTAATTTTTCTAAAATTCACAACACTACCAAACTAAGCCTAAACCTATGAAAGGGACGGCATCTTTTAGACGGCAGCTCGTTTAGGTGAGGATAGTAAGCAATATTCACTTTTTGGGTTCCAATGGACACAATATTCTCATGAGAAAATCTCCTTTTCATCTTCACCAGAAGAGGACCTTTTTCGGTATGCTAACGTACCTACATACTAGGTTCTTTATCTGTCGGGTATGCATAAAATCACGTAAAAGTAAAAAAATATGCAGATTCAACAGTTAGAAAAACCTAACCTATTGATACCCTAGGCGTATCAAAAAATTCCCAAAAGAGAAGTCTTGTAGGAAATAGAAAGTGTTCTAAAGAAATGAATATCTGTCTTTTAGTATAAGAAATGAATATCTATCTTTTAGCATCGTGTCAATTTTAAGAGACCCTTATTTTTTATGGGTTCAAACGCATTACTTTTGGTTTAAACGGTGTTTTTTCTCTAAAAAAAAAAATTAAAGAAGTTTTGATTTTTTCTCACAAAATTAAAATTATTACTTTGAACCCATCTTTCAAAAAGGCACTAAATTGTGTTTTTCCCTTCTTAAGGTTGGGAGAGAGGTAAAATTACCATCAAATTTTGCGTGCAACACATAAATTGAGTTATTTAGTACCTATTTGGAAAATGAGTTTAAAACAGTGATTTAAATAAGAGTTTAAATTTATAAGTGAAAATACTTTAGTGTAACTTTTTAAATTAAATTTTTTTTAGAGAAAATACTCTTTAAAATAAAATCAGGTATATGGACCTTATATTTTACCATTATAGTCTACAATCCCATTACATAGGCTCTCTTAGGAGTTAGGACCCTTATTGTAGAAGTTTTTGAAAAAAAAAAAGTGTGGTAAATAACATATTTTTGAAATTAAATTAAGTAATAACAAATTTTAAAATTATTTGAAGTAAATAGCAGTTTACTGTGTAACTATTTCATTCACGACAGGTTAAAAATAATTTACATGGTAAAATTCTTTATTTACATAGGAAAAATCATTTTATTAGTCGTAAAAAAAAAATTTACTTGGAAAAAAAACTTTTTAGTAGTCGTAAATAAAACATTTAGGCGATAAACTGCTATTTACTTAATTTAGTTTCATAATATATGTTATTTATTTAATTTAGTTTCATAGATGTGTTATTTACTACATTCTCCCAAAACAAATGTATAATGCTATAAATGGATCCGCCTCACTAGTCATAAGAGTTTATCAAGTTTGAATCATCTAAAGACAGTGCGGGTCTCTTTGGTTCACACGTTTAAGTTAGTAAATTTAACACATTATCTGGAATTAGAATTCTGTGAGAGAAAATTTTTGAATTCAAATTCTTTATGGGAGTTTTGGCACAATTGCCTCTCTGGACTTATCGTGGTTTGGCAAATTACCCCCTAAACTTTTAATTTTGACAAGTTGCTCCTTAAACTTGTAAATTTATTGTAATATGCTTCATTTAACTAAATTTGTTCAAATTTTTTATTAGATTTAAAGGATTAAAAGTTGAGACATTGTAATATTTGTATTACATTTAAATTGTAATATTGAAATTTTTAACTGAACGTATTTTTTAATATTAATTCAACACAATCATCATTAAAATGAAGTATATTATACTAACTTTATAAGTTAAGATGAGTAACTTATTAGAGAGTAATTCGTTAAATCACGATAAATTTAACCTGTTTGGTTCGCTAATTTAAGTTTTTAATTCGAGTTGAAATGTGATATTATGTAAAAAAATTTTATTATAGTAAAAAAGTTAAATGTGACTGTTTTTGAGAACTTTTTATCGCAATAAAATTTGAATTCTAAACTCGAATAACGAAAAGAACGGACTTTGTTTATACCAAACACCCCGAGTGGCGAACACGCTAGACGACACCCAGATTAGCACACCAAAACAACGCGTCCTTGGCTAAAAAAGACGACGTGGTTGATGTCGTCGTCGGACTTCCCCGTTAGATCGTCAAAACTTTAAACCCTGGACAAGTCTCTTCTGCTAAACCCCCAAATGAGACAGTTTAATCTCATTTTTTTGCATTGCAATTCTTCCATCAGAAACAAAACCTTGAAAAAGCAAAAATAAAAATGGCGTCTTTGCTTCTCCGAAAACGAACAAGAAGAAACCTCTGGTTTCTCAATCCCACAGCCATAACCCAACACCTTAATCTTCCTACTTTTCAATCGGAAAACCAAAATTTTTCAGTTCCTCACAACTCTCCAAATTCAATCCGAAATCACGAGTTTTCCAATTCCACGGTCTCTGAATTTCTCCTCAAAGCATTAAAACGCGTAGCTTCTTCAACGACTAGTGTTTTTTGCCGTCGTTTTGATCCACAATGGTCTCGTTTCTTTGGTTCTCAGACGGCCGTCGAACCCTCGACCTCGGACGGGCTCACCGTGGAGAGAATCATCGCTAGTGGGTGGACCATTCTCGACGAGAGCGAGAAGGATTGGAAGAGTCACGCCGCTGCTGTTGCCCAATCCATTCATGTCATCAAGAAACGGATGCAGGTAATTTAATTGCTTAGTTTTTAGGTTAATCGTGATTAAATTGTAGTTAATTCGTAACTTTCTTGATAATTAATTCATGATTATTGGTTATTGGAATTCTGTTCTTTGTAAGCTTCATTTGCTAGTGTAAATGTATAATCTTGTTGCTTATTTTCATACTACTTTAGTGTTTTTGGTCTTGGTATTTTCATACTACTTTAGTTATTTGGAGAATTCTATGGTGAACTCTACCGGTAAGATAAAGTTATGAACCGTCACATCGCATGAGAATCATATCGGATTAAAAAAAGAGCACTTGTGCTCAATCCGATGGGGCTGAATCCGGGTCTCCCACATGGAGCCGGCCCCACCTAGGACTCAACCCGTCAGGTTGAATCCCATTTTTCTTAAAAAAAGTATGATAAATTGACAAAACTTACTGTTGAGAAATGTATCTTACTAGCAGGGAATGCCTTACCATGAAATTCTCTTGGTTATTTCGACTCATTACAATGAAAAAGCTAAATTTGATGGATGGTGAACTTCTATGTCAAGTTGTGTGGGTTCCTGAGTATTAATCTGTTGGTCTTAGAATTGGCTTGTGAATATGTGATTGGTTAGAAAGTAGTCTGATGCATAAAGTTGCATTTTATATATGTCGAAATGAGTTTTGGTCTGGTTTATGGTCTATTTTTGCTTGATGAGAAGTATAACTTAATGTTGATGGTGGCAGTGGAAGAAGTTGCTGGTAAGGTTGGATCTGCTAACGGCAGAGCTGAATAAGCCGGATATTTGGAATGATCCTGTGCATGCAGGGAGGGTAAGCCGTGAGCATGGCTCGCTTATGGGTAAAATGAAAGGGGTCAAGGCGTTTGAGCGAGAATTGCTCGAGCATATAGACATGATTAAGCTTGCTCGTGAAGAAGATGATGCAGAGTTGGAATCGGTGGGCTCTCGTATCTTTTTCTAGGCATGTATTTGCTCTCTTTATGATTTTTGTTGTCTCAGTTATACAAATCTGCAGCAACATGATGTTTTACTTCCTGTTTCTTGTTGATTAATTTTCTATGAAGCATCGTAGAATGAAAGTAAGATTTTGCTCTTGTGTCGTGTAATTGTGAATATCCGTAGTCACGGAGTAGCTTTGTTGCTCTGAGTTAAAAGGTTAATGACATGCATGTATCTAAACTTCTAAAAGGTTATGAGAATTGTTGTATTGCCAAATTGCTGTGGACAGAATAAATTGCTTCCATATCCAGCTTTCTTCTTACTATAACATTGTAAAAGTCAGCAACTTCTTCGAATCCTTATCATGGAATTACAAGTTTTTCCTTTGCTGTGTAAGTACCAATTCCAGGCCTATTATTGTTAAGAATATCATTTTGTTGTCTTCTCCCTTTTTTCAGGAAGCACTGAAAGCTTTGCTTCAAATGAGAAGAATCTCAAAAGAGAAAGTGCTAGAAGCTATGTTAGCTGGGGAACATGATCCTTGCCCATGTTACATAGAGGTATAATTTCGGCCTCTCAGTTTATTATGTTTATTCTTAAGATCCCTTCTGCTCACTAAAGTTGATTGTCTATATAAAATTTTCGTTTCCCACTACATTATTCGCCTTGTTTTTGGTTTGGCATTGATGGTGCTACTAGTTTAATGACTGCGTACATAGTTGTGGTGGTATGTGAACCTACCATACCTTGATGATTTGTACCCAATGTAGGTTCAAGCAGGAGCTGGCGGTACTGAGAGCATGGACTGGGCATCCATGGTCATGGTGATGTATAAAATGTGGGGTCAACATCGTGGCTATAAGGTTACTGTTGTGGATGAAATGCCTGGTGAAATTGCAGGAATCAAGGTTCACAATCTTTCCATCCTCCTCTTTGTCTTGTCTCCAGTGACTAGTTCAACATCTTTAGTACTTCACAAATGCAGTTGCAAACAGTGCACATATAGGTCTCGTTCGCTTTGCAGATTCGAGTTTTTAATTCGAGTTGAGATGTGACATTTTCTGAGAGCTTTTAACTGTAGTAGAAAAAGTTAAATGTGACATTTTCTGAGAGCTTTTAACTGTAGAAACTTAGAATTGAAAACTCGAATCGGTGAAATGAACGAGGCCATAGAATCTTGCTAATCACCTTCCATGTCTCTCCTCGTCAACTGTTGAAAATTTACTGATCTCTATTCTTTCTTTCCTTTTCTCTGTTTTTTATATTACAGTGAAGCCTGCTGAATCTTTAGATGTAATCCGGTTTTCAACTTCTCTTTTTTTTTTTTTTTTTAATCTGCGCAATTATAGATGTGACTGCTAGTTTTTGAATATTGAGTAATCTGATTTTGCAGCGGGCAACTATCAAAGTGGATGGTGAATATGCTTATGGCTATGCCAAAGCAGAAGTAGGAGTGCACAGACTGGTAAGAATCTCACCATTCGATAGTAATAAGCGCCGGCATACTTCATTTGCTGCTGTTGCTGTAATCCCCATTCTGGGTGACGGATCTACTCGTGTACAAATTAATGAATCCGATCTTCGTATTGAGAGATTCCGCTCCGGGGGAGCTGGTGGTCAACATGCTAACACAACCGATAGTGCTGTGCGGATAGTCCATATTCCTACAGGAATTACTGCGACTTGTCAAAATGAAAGGTACGAAACACACATCCTTAGCTTGTATCACTCTCTTTTTACCTATCCCAGTTTGGCATTCTTTTTAGCTGAGAGTTTCCCAATGCCTACTCAGATCTCAACACCAAAACAAAGCTTCAGCAATGGCTGTGCTTCGGTCTCGATTAGACCAGCTCGAGATGGCACGACAGGCTCAGATGAATGCGCAACATACGCAGTCTCTTACTGATATCACTTGGGGCAACCAGATACGCAGCTATGTTCTACATGTATGTTCTGAAACCATGCCCAAGTTGGACCAAATAATCCTGGTTTTCCATTGAAATACCTAAAGCCCTTGCTAACTCTAACTACTCTTCTGAATGCAGCCATACCAAATGGTGAAAGATCTTCGAACTAACTATGAGGTGTCAGACCCTGATTCTGTTCTTGAGGGAGATTTAGATGGCTTCATCATGAGTTACTTATCGGCTTTCTTGGACAAGGATGACAATGGCTAGTAAATTCGAGCTCTAACGTTGACTTTTGGTTCACGGATTTAAAATCATGATTCAGAATTATTCTCGATTTATGTGTGTTTTTTGTGAGAAAAAATACTGTAGTGAGTCACGAATTATGATTCGAATCATATCACGAATCCTCATATCAAACATCCTATAGATTCTGACCAAGACCCGGAAGCTGTTGAGCTGAGTTACTTATTAGCTTCATCTTAACATGCATGTGGCATTCTAAGATGCCGAGCCAACTAGCTGCAATGGCGATAATTGTCTGGCAACGATAACTTAGAGAGTTGTGTTGCCTGTTGAGCAAATGCTACTTTGCACTGTCACATCTGTGCTATATATAACGTTTTCAAGAGCATAATTCTTTGTGGAATGACCAAAAGAGGTCTAAGCATTTGCAAAATATTGCTGCTACCATTGTTTTTTGGCTATAAAAAGGGTATTGTAATAAAATAGTATTTGCAATTCAAATTATTAATCTCATAAATTTATTTTTATACCCTTATCCTTCTTATGTGCATCCTCTATTCTGATGGGCGCACGATGAGTCTGATTTTATAGCATCGTTGGGGCTTCTAGAGCAAGCATTAAAAAAAAAAAAAAAAAAAAAAAGGAGGAAGTTTGTGCATGTTTATTTATAAGAGAAAATTACAGATTATATTTTCTTACATACATGATTTATTAAAAATTTTATTTCTTGATTAATTTTAATCTAAAAGAAAAAAATATATGAGTTAATATTAAAGGATGAAAATAAAAAAATTTTATTTTAAGGAATATTTTTAAAAATTGCTTTTTTTTTATAATGATGGATAGAAATAAAAAAATGTCATTTGTTTCTCAGTCTATATTTTCAGAATAAGGAAAAAAATCATTAAAAATAAAACAAGAAAACACATAAAAAGGTAACCTAACAAAAGTAATTAGGCGGATAGATTTTTTAACTTTTAAACTTACGTATTTCTTAATTTTTATGTAATTTTATGTGGATTAGAGGAATATAAAATTTAATTTATCAGTAAGTTCAGGGTTAAAAAACAACGACGTTCTCTTGGATAATTGAATCTTGTATTGTATTTATTACTTATAAAGTGGCGTTGACGAAAATTTTTTCTTCTTGCACAGAAGAGACTTTGACAAAAAATTTAAAATTCAATTCAGGTATGAAGATTTTCTCTCTCTAATTCTCCCTATTTTATATTAATTTTTCATTCGTCGTGTTCAAAGCTCTCTCTCTAGTTAAGCACTGCTATCTGCAAATATTTTCCTCGGAGCACAAATAGTCTTAAGACGAGTTTCATTGGGCATAAGAAAATCGCTTTCTTTCGTCGATTTCTTTGTCAAAAGATAAAATTTCTTGCGAGAAATCTGGAAATCTGAAGAAAAATCGAAGCTTTTCGCAGGCTTTTGGTTCTAAATTTGGTAGTTCAAGGTGGTCTTCATTTGGATTAGGAGTTAATGGCGTCTTCTTCACTAATTACTCCTGAAGACGTGTTGGAGTCCTTGATGAACGACGGTACCATCGATTCTCTCCGGTTGAAGATCATCAACCAACTCAAAGCCAATGTAATTATTTCCCATTTAATTTCTTTAATTAATGTATTAATTTAACTCTGTTTGATCGTTACTTCTGAAATCTGTAAAAGAGTCCTGCTTTTGAGTTCAAGGTTTTTTTTTTTAATTTTGTTTTTTAATTTTTTTAAATTTTTATTTCTGGCGTAATAACCTTATTGTTAGATTAAAGATTGTGATTGACACTAATAGAAAATGTATGCTTTTATTGGTGTTTGATAGGTTTGTTAATTTTTAGTCAAGGTTTTAATTTATGCTTAGTTTTAGGATAGAAGTTCTCTGGGCATGACGTGATTTTGGCTTGTGTATGTGTGTGCGTGTCTTCATAACGTAAGATAGAGTGGATTTTTACATGCTAGTTGCGACTGACTCAGAGATTTTGGGACTTTTATACTGATTTGGATCCAAAATTTGCATGCATTTATACGTTCAGTGTTAACCCTTAAAAATTTGAGAAATTGCAGCCCAAGATAGTACAGTCTAGTGACACCGGGTTTTTAGTGGGGTGGGGCTTCGGCGGGGGAGGTTGCAGGTTTGGTCCCGCCCTGTACACAAAAAAAAAAAAAAAAAAAAAAAAAAATT
>NW_010364144.1:42251-45974 GCF_000414095.1 Morus notabilis
CAAACTTTTTTTTTTTTTTTTTTTTGCGGTGGAAAAATTTGACCTGGTTGTAGCCTAAATTCTTGTTTTCCTGGTTGTAGCCTAAATTCTTGTTTTCTTTATTACTTTGATCTTGTAAGCTCAAATATTTGACTGTTGAAGTTCATTTAGTGCAATTTCTTTATGAAGAATAACCACCCCAGTTTTTTGTTGCATGAACCTCCTCATTCTTGAGTATTTTTGCAGTTTAGCCTTCTATAAGTCGTAGGTCTATTTAGTACATACTTGAAAGAGACATCAGACAAAAGTTCTCTTCTAAAATTTCTCTTCTAAAATTTCTCAGTAATTTTCAAGTATATGATAAATGAATCTTGCAATGACAGGTTGTAGCCTAAATTCTTGTTTTCTTTATCACTTTGATCTTGTATGCTTAAATATTTGACTGTTGAAATTCATTTAGTGCAATTTCTTTATGAAGAATAACCACCCCAGTTTTTTGTTGCATGAACCTCCTCACTCTTGAGTATTTTTGCAGTTTAGCCTTCTTTAAGTCTTAGGTCTATTTAGTATATACTTGAAAGAGACGTCAGACAAAAGTTCTCTTCTAAAATTTCTCAGTAATTTTCAAGTATATGATAAATGAATCTTGCAATGACATTTAGAAATATTATAGTCCAAGTGGATTAATTTCCCTGCTAGATCATGGACATTGCCACACGACAATAAAAAGGGATTCAAGAACCCAATAGCCCTCCAGGAATTGTAAGAAACCTTTCTCACCAGACAACACATTGAGACATTGCTTCATGTCAATAAAAAGGCATTCAAAAAACCCAATAGCCCCAGGAATTGTAAGAAACCTTTCTCAACAGACAAAACATTTATTGCTTGTTATAGCTAAAGGAGAGTATAGCAGGGGCTTCCCATTAGGAGTGGTGATGACACTAATATCAAACCAATGACAAAAAAAAAAAACACCCTCTAACAGAAAAAGAAAAACCACAACAAGGGTGTAATGCGTCAAAATTTGTTAACTTACATCCCTAGCTAAGGGCTCTCATTGTTCATAGTATTTGAGAGGGTTGATTCTGGAGTCTGCAACTGGTGGACTATAGTTTTGGTGAGAAATGATTGGTTTCTCTCCGGCTGCCCTCCACCTCATTTGAGTAATTTTGAAACCAGTTCTCGTTCATCGATAATTGGTACAAGAAATGGTTCATTTCGGAGTTCTTCCAGATCACAAGTGAGTGGTGGATTATTAATTTATTATAGTCTTGATCTTCGGCCGTCACTGATAGAGCAGTAGGAAACTGCTGTCAAGTCATCATCTGTGTCTGTTATATCTGCATATCAAGTCTTATCTCTGTCTGTGTTATATCTGCATAATCAGTCATCAGTAGATCCCAAAGTGTCATTTTAGAAGCATTTTCTGTCTGCGCCATATCTGCATAATCGATCATCAGTAGATCCCAAAGGGCCCATGCTAGAAGCATTTTCGACTCCAATACCATCACAAGCATCCAAAAAATCTAGGAAAAGTAGATCAGTACTCGTTAGAATTGGAGCCAAAAGATCTAATACAATCAAAATAAATTATGTCACTTGCCCACTCGAACTACAAAGATCGTCTTGTTTTTCAAACGATGAGTTCTCATGTGAAAAATTGATACATGGTTATGTGAGATATCATAAATTGAAGTTGAAGAGTAAAGTGAAATTAAGCAAAAGCTAAAAATGGCTGTTGCTGGCGGAAAATCGTAACAAAGAATGTGCGGTAGGCAGCATGTTGTTTGGAATGCTTGATTGCGACCTTGAAGAGTTAGACATTGGGATATTTGAATAGCAAGGTGGTTTGAGAATTGCTAATTTGTGCCCCATTTGCACAGCCCGCCAGAGGAAAATCTGCACCCCCATTGTGTAAATCTTCTGAATTTGGTTGTTCTTGGACAGTTGATTTCTGGACCAATTCCAATGTAACAAAAAAAAAAAAAAAAAAAAAAAACACAATCAACACACATTCTGGAAATCTCTTGAATATGGTGGTTGTTGGACAGAGTTGATTTGTAACATACTTTCTTGACAATCTAAGGAAACATCCCCGCCCACATTGTCTATATCTGAAGGAAAGTGAGGAAATTGCAGACTAGGGAAATGATTTTGGCTCATCTTCAATAACTCTGTTTAGCAACAACTTGCAGTATTTGTCAAAGTGTACCTCGAGGAAATTGTAGATATTGCCTCCTAAGAAGACCATTCGCAATTGGGAACAAGATTTTTGGAGAGCAATCCTGTAACACCCTGAAAAATTAATTGAGATTAATTAAGGTAATTGACATTATTAGTGTGCTTAATCTGGATTATTAATTGAGCTTAATTAATAAATGTTTCTGACACGAGTGAGTTTAAATAGTTCCAAGGTATTTAAATTATTCTTAATAATTTATTTTAAACCAGAAGTGTGTATGTGCGCATTTCTGGACTGCTCTTTTAAAATATTGACACTTGTCCATTTTCTTTCTTTTTTCTTTTTCTTTTCTTTTCTTTCTTTTTCTTTTCCTTCCTTTCTTCCTGTGCACTTTCTCTCTCTCTTTCACTCTCACTCTCTCCCTCTTCACTCCCGTACTTTCTCTCTCTCTCTCTCTCTCTCTCTCTCATTTTTGTCCCAAATCAAACGGATCTTGAACCAAGGAAAGATTTAAAAAAGTTTTCAACGTCAAGAGAAGGATTCGAGGTAAGATTACTGAAAGAACCTCTCTTGAATCTCAAGTTTTTGAATTTCAAAACTTATTTTTGGTTCAAACCGGATATTGATGGTTTTTGAGTAAAACTAGAGTAGAAATTGGAGATCTTGGGTTCTTTGGACTTGTTTTAGGACATAGAACCCAGATCTAGTTGTTTTCCTTTGAAATATCTCGATTTGGGACTGGATTTGCAGGTTTTGGACTGATTTCCGCGAGCTTCTCTCACGCAGCTGATTTCACCGGTCGACCTGTGCGACCGGATCACATGGAAACCGGTCGACCTATGCGGTCGACCGGACTGTAGGCTGACCGGTCGACCGGTGTGCACACTACCGGTTGACCGGTAGTGTTGCACTGCTCTGTCACCGGTCGACCGGTTGACATGGGGTTTGACCCTGTTTGGCCTGAAAATGCTGTTTTAACCCCTGTTTTCGGGGAGAACCCAAATTAGCTTCATTTGGGGACTTGAGATAGATGGATTAGCATTGTTCATCCTTGATTTCAGATTGAAAACCCTTAGAATGATAATTTGAAACATGAAAATGGATTAGGGCACACTAATGGGAAATCTTTGTTGGGAATTGAGATTTGGATTACTTTAGGAATGAGAATTGATCTTAAAGTGTTGTCTTGCATCAGTGATCGCTGAGGATTCAGACTCAAGGGGCTTGAGGAAGCGGAAGCCGGAAAAGGCAACGCTAGTCCCAGGTTTGATAGTGCGAGGTAGGATTTCTATCACTTTTCCTTGTGAGCCTGTTTTCAAAAAGGATTTCGGCCTTAAAAATGTTTTAAAGAAAAGGATTGGTTTGCGAAAGAAAAACGTTTTGAAAACTATGGCTTGTTTAGTCATGGAACTTCATGGCTTGTCCAGTCATGGGGCCCACGGCTTGAGTAGTTCGTGGGGTCGTATTAACGATTTCAAAATGTTAATGAATGATTTCTTAAGTAAAGAGATCTTGTGAACTGGTAATAGAGTCTATTGCTGTAAGCCTAGATAGGATGC
>NW_010364144.1:46203-50699 GCF_000414095.1 Morus notabilis
TTCCTTTGAGAAAAAGGATGTGAGGTTCCGGCTATCTATTGGAACTGAATGTCTATTTATTCATTTACCCATTTATTTATTTACTCACACATTTATATATTCATTTACTTTTAAGTCATTTCAAATTATATCCTACTGGGTCTTTCGCTCACATTTTATCTTTTAAACGTGTTAAACCCCTCCAAGAAGATTCTAGGAGCGGTGCAAAGTAGCTGGATATTTGTTACGGAGCAGTTGAGTTGTGCTGCTGTTGGAATCAAGTGAGGATTGTGGTTATCCTCGGGTATAAATGTAAGGAACTGAGAATTCTGTAAACTTATGTAATATTCGGATTAATTAGACTATGGTTGATGTCTGTTGTAATGATTATTTACATGTTCATGTATATACGATACTGTATGTCCTGTGGGGTGGAGCCATGTGTGTCAGAGGCTCTGGAATTCTGTAATTTATTCATATTTTAATGCAGTTGAGTAGGGCCGGTTGGGAATATGCTTTATTAATCCCTAATCGAGCTCCACGTCACCCACCCCGTTTGGGGGGCGTGACAGAGTGGTATCAGAGCCCTAGGTTAAGAAACCCCAGGATTGTACATACATGTGTGACATCTGTAATCCACTGAATAGTCTAGTTTTATTTCAGTTGAAGGAAATGGCGCCTCGCCGTAGGCCCGCTAATCAACCGGCACAACAGAATCAGGGATTTCTGGATGCCTTCTATGCTGCCTTTCAAGGCATGGCCACAATAGCTCAAAACGGGCGGCCGGTTGAGGATTGGAAGCAAGGGTACTTTCGGAAATTTAGGCATGTGCCTATCCCCTCGTTTAATAGTGAGGGAGGACCCCAGGAAGCAGAGTTCTGGTTAGACTCCATAGTCAAGCATTTGAATACTATGGAAGTTCCAGATGAATACTGGGTGGAGTTTACGGTGTACAAGATAGAGGGCTTAGCGAATACTTGGTGGAAACAGGTCAAGATAAGTATGGATGTTACAGGATTGACCTGGGAGCAATTTGAGACACTGTTCAATGAGCAGTACTTCCCTCAGAGTTATAGGGAGGAAAAAACGCTTGAATTTATGTCTCTACTGCAAGGTGACATGTCTGTAAGGGAATATGAGGCCAAGTTTAATGACCTATCCCGGTTTGCGCCATCACTAGTGGATTCTGAACCCATGAGGTGTCTTAAGTTTGAGAAGGGCCTCAAGAATTCTGTGAGGAGGTCCTTAAGGATTCGAAACTTCTGAGATTTGGTAGTTGCTGCTACACGGGTGGAACAGGACTAGGGTGGAGCAGGATAACATAGCTTATCACCAGAGTAAAGAACAAGCGGGAAGAGTTTCAATTTCTGGGGGACCATCTATTTCCGGCGGGCCACAGCGGAGTGGTAGAAGGAACCGCAACCAGGGACAGCCTGGTGGGGGAGTGGTTAGTGGTGGCAGTAGTTCGTCAGGAAGTGACAGAAGTGCTCCATACGGGCCCAGGTGTCACCATTGTGGGCAGGTGGGTCATATTAGGAGGAATTGTCCTAATCGACCGCCGGCTCAACAAGCCCAAAGTGATGCTTCGTACAGTCAAGAAGGGCCACCACCGTACATGCCACCATATCAGCCACAATAGATGCAATACCCTCCTGTGCCGACTTATCAACCACCTCTGCTTACACAATTCTGGCCTCACGTGTCGAGACCGGTACAACCACCTCCGCCGCAACAGTATAGTCCTCCGAACCAACGGCCTAATGTTGGTGACAGAAGGAAAGGGAAAGTACAGGGACAAGCTTATGCCCTGGCAGGAGGCAGTTCTGGAGGTCAGACCAGCAACGCGGTGGTTGAGGGTATGATTCTAATCTCTCATTCTTTTGCTCACGTGTTGTTTGACACAGGTGCCACACACTCGTTTATATCAAGTTCTTTTGTTCGGGCTTTGAAATTGAAATCTGAAAATTTAGAAGTCCCGATGAATTTGAACTCTCCACTGGGATGTGTGGAGGTAATGAGTGTGTGTAGATCGTGTGAAATCACGATTGGGAGTGAGCGAATGAGAGCTGACTTGATTATCCTTCCGATGAGCCTGTTTGATGTGGTTCTCGGAATGGATTGGTTGTCAGAATACGGAGCAATTGTTGATTGTTATCGTAGGAGAGTGACTCTGATGACTAAGTCTGAAACATCGATTTCTTATCAGGCAGATCTGAATCCAGTCCTAGGAGAACGACTGTTGAAGTACAGTGTTGGGGGACGGAAGAATCTATCATGTTTCTCTTCCCTCCTTGCTTTGGAAGGTGAACTTGAAGTAACTGGAGATAGTGCGGGAATCCCTGTAATGGATGAGTTTACAGATGTATTTCCTGATGAGCTACCTGGTTTACCGCCAAATCAGGAAATTAAATTCTGTATTGATTTAGTTCCGGGAACGGCACCTATTTTCATCCCTCAATACCGGATGGCCCCGACGGAGATGAAAGAATTAAGAACGCAGCTTGAGGAGCTGGCAGAAAAGGGGTATATCCGGAATAGTACTTCCCTTTGGGGTGCACCGGTGCTATTTGTGAAGAAGCACGACGGATCTTTTCGGTTGTGTATTGACTACCGTCAATTGAATAGGGTAACTGTGAAGAACAAATACCCACTGCCGATGATCGATGAATTATTCGATCAGTTGGGTGGATCACAGTTCTACTCTAAGATTGATTTGAGATCTGGGTACCATCAGCTGAAAATCAAGGAGGAAGACATTCTGAAGACTGCATTTAGAACTCGGTATGGGCACTTCGAGTTTCTAGTAATGCCTTTTGGGTTGACGAATGCCCCGGCTGCATTCATGGATCTAATGAACCGTGTTTTCTGACCGTACTTGGATCGGTTCGTGATCGTCTTTATTGACGACATACTGGTTTACTTGAAGACTTGGGAAGAAATAAGCAACACTTGAAAATTGTTCTTCAAACTCTTCGTGAACACTAGCTGTATGCGAAGAAAGAAAAGTGTGACTTCTGGTTGACAGAAGTGAAATTCCTTGGGCATGTGATTTCTAGACAGGGGATTTCTATAGATTCTTCCAAGATAAAGGCGGTACTACAGTGGGAAAGGCTGAAGAATGTAGTGGAGATTCGCAGTTTCCTCAGACTTGCAGGGTACTATCGGCGTTTCGTGAAAGACTTCTCGAGTATTGCTGCACCGCTGACTCGGTTGACTAAGAAAGAGGTCAGATTCCAGTGGGACGCTGAGTGTGAAAATACTTTTTAGGAACTAAAGGTCAGACTGACAAGTGCACCAGTCTTGACTATTCCTGATAGTGAAGAACCATATGAGGTGTATTCTGATGCCTCGGGGAGTGGGCTTGGCTATGTCTTAATGCAAGAGGGGCGTGTGGTAGCGTACGTATCTCGTCAATTAAGACCACATGAACAGAATTACCCCACTCATGATTTGGAACTGGCAGCGGTAATATTTGCTCTGAAGATATGGAGGTGTTATCTCTATGGAGCAAAGTTTCAGGTCTTTTCTGACCATAAAAGTCTGAAGTACTTGTTTACTCAGAAAGACTTGAATCTCAGGCAAAGGAGATGGGTGGAGTATATGGAAGATTATGACTTCACTCTACAATATCATTCTGGAAAAGCTAATGTGGTGGCTGATGCCCTTAGTAGGAAGACGACGGGGGCTCTGGTGTCATTAGCTTTGAAAGATTGGAAAAAGACTGAAGTGGTGAGTGAGTATGATCTTCAGTTCTACGAAGATCGTAACCAGGCTATGGTGTACAATCTGATCTCTACACCGGATATTGTGCAACAGGTTAAGCAGAATCAATGGCAGAATCCACACCCCCAAGGAATCGAATCCAGAATGGAGAGCAATTCGAGGATTGGAGAATCCGAGAGGATGGAGCCTTGTATTTTCGCAACCGCCTTGCTGTTCCTAAGGCGGGTGAGGTAAAGAAGACGATTCTGCAAGAGGCACACAAATCGAGATATGCCATACATCTGGAAAGTACAAAGATGTACCAGGACCTGAAAAGACAGTACTAGTAGAGAGACATGAAAAGAGACGTTTGTGAGTCTGTCTCGGAATGTGTGACTTGCCTCCGGATTAAAGCTGAGCACCAGAAGCCAGCGGGAGAGTTGCAACCTCTTCCTGTCCCGGGATGGAAATGGGAGCACATCACTATGGACTTTCTGATGGGGCTACCAAGAACCGAGCTGAAGCACGATGCCATCTGGGTGGTGGTGGACAGGTTGACGAAGTCTGCGCACTTCATACCGTTCCGTACGACGTATTCTCAGAAGATTCTGTCAGAATTGTACCTGGAGCACATCATGAGACTACACGGAGTGCCACTATCAATCACGTCTGATCGTGATTCCCGCTTCAATGCAAGGTATTGGAGGAGTTTCCAGGAAGCCATGGGAATAGACTTGAATTTCAGCACAACATTTCATCCTCAGACTGATGGGCAATCTGAAAGGGTAATTCAGATTCTGGAGGATATGCTTCAT
>NW_010364144.1:50839-51071 GCF_000414095.1 Morus notabilis
TGGAACCAGAGGATCGACTGAGCACTGGGTCGGAAGTCATTCAAGAAAATAATGAGAAGATAGCTGTAATTCGGGAACGACTGTTGACAGCTCAAAGTCGTCAGAAAAGTTATGCTGATAGAAGGCGTAGGCCTTTGGATTTCCAAGAGGGCGACTTTGTCTTGCTAAAGGTTTCCCCACGCAAGGGAGTCGTTCGGTTTGGTGTGAAAGGGAAACTTGCACCAAGGTATGT
>NW_010364144.1:52778-52929 GCF_000414095.1 Morus notabilis
AAGCGAAAGCCGGAAAAGGCAACGCTAGTCCCAGGTTTGATAGTGCGAGGTAGGATTTCTATCCCTTTTCCTTGTGAGCCTGTTTTCAAAAAGGATTTCGGCCTTGAAAATATTTTAAAGAAAGGGATTGGTTTGCGAAAGAAAAACGTTT
>NW_010364144.1:53056-55261 GCF_000414095.1 Morus notabilis
AGGATGCATAGAGTGCATCCTCGGGGGCAGAACCCGAAACTCGGTCCGGGTAGGCGAGGCACTTGGTTAGGTAAGTAATTTGTACTAATTACTTGCTGAAGCCTGTAAAACGGTTATTTACAGTTACATTTCCTTTGAGAAAAAGGATGTGAGGTTCCGGCTGTTCTGTCAGGACTGAATGTCTTATTTTATTTACTTATTCATTTATGTATTCCCTCGCACATTTATTATTCATTTATTATAACGTTTATTTCAAATTATATCCTACTGGGTCTTTCGCTCACGTTTTATGTTTTAAATGTATTAAACCCCTCCCAGGAGATTCTAGGAGCGGTGCACAGTAGCTGGATATGTACTACGGAGTAGCTAAGTTGTGCTACTGTTGGAATCAAGTGAGGATTGTGGTTATCCTCGGGTATAAATGTAAGGAACTGAGAATTCTATAAACTTATGTAATATTCGGATTAACTAGACTGTGGTTGATGTCTGTTATAATGATTATTTATATGTTCATGTATGTACGATACTGTATGTCCTGTGGGGTGGAGCCCTGTGTGTCAGAGGCTCCGGAATTTTGTAATTTATTCATATTTTAATGCAGTTGAGTGGGGCCGGTTGGGAATCTGCTTTATTAATCCTTAATCGAGCTCCACGTCACCCATCCCGTTTGGGGGGCGTGACAAATCCACATTCATAGGAGTGGCGGCACGTGCCACCGCCCACATTTTAGAATTTAGTTTTTACTTTTTACACTTTTTTTAATAGAAAACTACAGTTGTGTCTTCTATTTTATAAGAAAAATTATAATTGTACACGCCCTCACTCAATAGTAGAAATATAATATTACGTCTAAGAATTATGCTCCCCAATAAATCTATATCATTTGTAGGGAACAACTTACAAGCTTCTATTAATAATTTGGATAAATATTTTGAATAATGGAACATACCCAAAAACCTAGTTGTATCATGTGTTTTTTTACTAACCCCCAACTCCATGTAACCACAAAATATTTTTGTAATTTATTTAGTTATTTATTTATTTATATTTTATGAAGATAAATTATTGCCTGCAAATATTAGCTTGACCATCACTGTAGTATGTAGCTTCTCCCAAATTGTATGCGTTTTTGCCTCTGGCTTTGCCTCTCAAAGAAATGTAGGAGGCTCACTCAAGCGCAAGTAACAAAACAAATAATAATAATAATAATAAAACTCGACAATTAATCCAAACCTATTATCGTTTTAAATGTCCTATAATAAAATATACCTCAATTTCAAGAACCCCATGTTGGTTTTCGTCAGTGGTTGCTTTCATTGCCATAATGTGTTGCCCTGGCATTTGAATCTGTTTCTTTAAGCAATTTTCTAAGATTTCCGACACAAGTCTTTTACCGAAGTAACATTTTGCCACCACGTCCTCTAACTTCTGCGCTACGGTCTAAACATTCGTCAGACAAAACACTTCAATGCTTTTACTTTTTCTTTTTTAGCCAGCAAAAAAATAAAATAAAAGTCGTGACTTTTCAATAAGTGTTTGAAATTAAAAGTTTAATAGATCAAAATAATTTTTAAATTTTTTAATAAACAATAAAAATGTTAAAATTAAGTTTATAATACCTTAATTAAACTTGGTACAAATTTTAAAATTTATTAAGAAGTATTTTTTTTATAAGCCGCATTTTTTGATATAACTAGAAGTTTTTCTATCAGAAACAGTTTTTAGATTTATAAAGTCAAAAGTTGCTTTTAAAAAGCTCTTCTAAACAGATCCTTAATTTTACCTCTGTCTTAGTGCGTGAAAAAAGTACTTAACAGCAGGTTTTATTTATTTATTTTTTAAATAAATAAATCTGTATCATAAGTTCTACACACTTTTTTAATTTTGGTGTAATGACATAGAACCTTTTTAATTTTGGTGTAATGCATGAAGCTTCATATACCTTTCAATTTTAGCTGCCAATTTAAGCAACTTGCAATCTCCAAAAAACAAGCAACCTTATAGAGCTCGGTCGCACTAATTCACTTTTTTTTTTTTTAAGGCATAATATCGTTTCAAATTTAACAAATTACATACTGCTCTAATTCACTTTTGTACGGTCTTAACTTCTCGAAGTATTTTTGCTAGAAGAGGTAAGCGATCAAATAATGTAACCCCACTGGGACGTTGCAAGTGATCATGCAAAGTTGTGGTGAAGTAACTTCC
>NW_010364145.1:0-110 GCF_000414095.1 Morus notabilis
TCAGGCACGAAACGACATGTCTTTTTTTGGAAATGACGAGAAAAGACGTAATTTTCCACAAAATCACAAAGTGTCGCCTACAAAATAACATGTCTTTTTGACAAAAAAAA
>NW_010364145.1:285-780 GCF_000414095.1 Morus notabilis
ACGATCAGTGTGCCTACAAAGACAGAATGACAAAAAAAAAAAACATTCACAAACAAAATGACATGTCATTTTGACAAAAAGGGGAAAATTATCACAAACAAAAAGACATATTGTTATTAGATGCATCAAAACGACATGTTTTTTCATGAGAAAAAAAATCCACAAATGACATGTTATTTTGTAAAAAAGACAAGAATATTTTAGCAAGAAAATGACATGTCATTTTTTACCGATGTCTCGAAACGATGTCGTTTTGTCAAAAATAACAAAAAACTTTCAGGCCCGGAACGACATGTCTTTTTTTTGAAATGACGAGAAAAGACGTCGTTTTCCACAAAACCACAAAGTGTCACCTACAAAATAACATGTCTTTTTGACAAAAAAACCCACAAAACGACATTACGTTTTGAAAAAAAATTTCGCAAAAAAAGGACATGTCATTTTTTATGAATATTCTATTTTTTGTGATTGTCTATATTTTTTACGTTTGAAAAA
>NW_010364146.1:0-230 GCF_000414095.1 Morus notabilis
AAAAGTACCATCATTCCACACCAAAGAAACAGAGACAACATGAGGACCCGGAGATATCGTTCCACGTACATTCACAGCAAAAGTTACAGCTTGCCCCAAAGATGTGAATCTTAAAGTATTCGCGTTTACAAAAACATTAAGTCCTGGTGGAGCAGTCACAAGTGATGTATAGGTTGATGTCGCTGAACCAACATTTGTGACGGTTCTACCGGGGCCGTACCGGGGCCGCC
>NW_010364147.1:0-810 GCF_000414095.1 Morus notabilis
ACAAAGCATGGCTCATGTGTTTCTACCCTTGCGACCGTGTGGATTCCTCGACCTTCTTTGCCTTTGAGGGCCTCGATTTGCTTTGTCAAAGATTTGACTTGGGCTTTGAGGTTGTCCTCCTCCCTTAATTGATAGATTCCAACCGGTCGGGACCTATTGGTGCTGTCAGTAGCACTAGGTCCGGTCCAAGTGTGGGCTTTTTCGGCTAACTCGTTGAGATACTCAAAAGCCTCCTCGGGATCCTTTTGGAGAAATTCACCATTGCACACCATCTCCACAAATTGGTGCTCTCGAATCGTGAGTCCTTCATAGAAATAACTGACGAGGTGCCAACTCTCGTAACCATGGTGAGGACACTGATTTAACAGATCCTTGAACCGTTCCCAAACTTGATACAGAGTTTCATTGTCCTTTTGGGTAAAGGTCGAGATCTGTCACTTTAGACCATTGGTCTTATGGTGAGGGAAATACTTGTTGAAAAATGATATCGTCATTTCTTCCCAACTTTCAATAGACCTAGGTCGTAAAGAATACAACCAGCTTTTAGCCTTTTCCTTCAAAGATAAATGAAAGAATTTCAATCGCACAGAGTCCGCGGCCTCGGTTGTGAAAAGTGGCCACTACTTCTTCAAACTCCCTAATATGAACGTATGGATTCTCGCTTTCTAACCCGTGAAAGGTCGGCAGGAGTTGGATCATGCCTGGCTTGAAATCCAAATTCGGCATATTTGGTCGAAACATTATGCATGATGGTGTGGCCATACGCGTAGGGTGGAGATAATCATTCAATGTCTTCTGCTGGACCTCCTC
>NW_010364148.1:0-511 GCF_000414095.1 Morus notabilis
TTTTTTTTTGTTTTTTTGGGAAAGACCTTTGTTTTTTTTTTTTTTTTTTTTTTTTTTTAAATTACCAATCAACTGAAAAAGAAACTAACCCTATTCTAAATTTGAAATCAAACCTAATCTGAAAATGAATCAAATCTAATGTTAAAATTCAAAATCAAATCTAATATGAAAAAGGAATCAAATCTAATCTGAAAAAGAAAATATGAAATGAGAATTCATATTAAAATTTGAATTTAAAAATTAAAAAATAACGATGCTGACATGATTAGGTCACACTGTATCAGTTTATCATTGGATTATGCTCTGACAGAAATGCTATTTGAATAGTTAAATTCTAATCCAACGTATCTTATCATGAAACTTATTTAGCAGTCATGTGTAATGAACTGAAATGACCTGTATGTTTCTGATCATAATTAGGTAAAGAAAGTGCAGTGAAAGGAAATTCTTATCATGAAAGTTATTTAAGGTCCCGTTCATTTCACCGATTCGAGTTTTACTACAGTAAAAA
>NW_010364149.1:0-257 GCF_000414095.1 Morus notabilis
TGAAAGTCATAGATCGCGAAGAGAGCTTCGATCTATTGGATGTTGGGCCTCGTTACGACATGGAAATTTGTCGTCCTTCCCAGGGCGGTTGTAGAGCGCGAAGAGAGCTTCGATCTGATGGATTATGGGCCCCGTTATGACACCAAAAGTTGTCACCATTCCCGTGCCAGTCGTAGATCACGAAGAGAGGTTCGATCTAACGGCTGATGGGCCCCGTTACGACACCAAAATTTGTCACCGTTCCCGTGCCATTCATT
>NW_010364149.1:587-799 GCF_000414095.1 Morus notabilis
ATTCGTAGATCGCGATGAGAGCTTCGATCTAACGGTTGATGGGCCCCGTTACGACACCAAAAGTTTCACCGCTCCCGTGGTTGTTGTAGATCACAAAGAGAGCTTTGATCAAACAGCTGATGGGCCCCATTTCAATACCAAAAGTTATCGCCATCCCCGTGGTGGTTGTAGGGCATGAAGAGAGCTTCGATCTAACGCCCGACGGGCCCCGT
>NW_010364150.1:0-8672 GCF_000414095.1 Morus notabilis
AGAGAGAGAGAGAGAGTGTGTGTGTGTGTGTGTGGAGAAGGAGAACCGGACCGGAGAAGAGAAAGATGATGACCGTGATATGACCTTAAGGCCTCTCTTCCGTTTTATCTTAAGCGTTTTTTTGACTTTTGTCCCCTAACTTTTTTAGAGTTTGGAAACTTTCCCGTTAAATTTTCAAATTTTAGTAATTTACCAGTTTAAACTATTTTATCAATTTTACTTTGATGTTTGGTTAGATTTAAAGGATTAAGAATTGAACGATTAAGAGGTTTGTGTTACGGTTGAAATTAGGTTGATAGAATTTTTGGTCGAATGTGCTTTTTTGACCTCAATTTCACAACTATCAGCTAAATAAAGCATATTACAGCTATTTAATTAGTTAAAAGGGTATATTAATAAAATTAAATGTTTACGGAATAAGTGTGAAAAATAACCTTATTTTAGTGTGTGTTTGGTTTAGGGAAAGTGGTTTAGTAGAGCGCCAATTTTTGTTTGGTTAGAAGGATGATGGGACAAAAAAAGTCTTGTACTAATTAGGGTTTTGGATCTTCCATTAGCGGAAGGGTTATCAAATTTAAGCTAAAAATACTATTTTACTATAAAAAATTAAACAACAAATAGTAAAATAAACAATTTAGCAATGACAATCTTGGCCTCTCTAACAGCAATCTTATCCTATCGATTTCACCTCAACACCGATCTTTCTTTGTTGGCGATCTCATAACAGTAATCACAATTTAAAATTTTCATTTAAAAATATCTTAAAACAAGAATTCTTTTTTAAAAGGTGATAGCAGTTTACAAAAACAAAAACAAGATCACCAAAGGTATTTTAAGAAAAAATTCACTTTTTTTTATTAAAAACAAAAAACTACTTAAATAATGATACTAAACGACTTTATAGTAATTAAAAAAAAACCACCATCTATACTTTTATCTTTCTCCCCCTCTTACAAAGTAAGATAAAAGATTATTGTAATTCTCTTCATATTCTATATTAATTCCTCATTCCTATAACTCTTTCCGATCTTTGTACTCTTAATCCCTCTAATGTCAGGGTCTCTCTATTCCATAGGAGTGTTTTTATTTATTTATTTACTTATTTACGAGGATAGCACATGTCCTAACTTTAGCACATAGAATGATAGATTTTTTTTTTTTTTAAAAAAAGAAAGGGAATGATAGCAATTTCCAATACGGAAATTGTACTGCGTGGTCTTTTTTAACCATCTCTTTTTATAAATAGCTGAACTTTTTTTATTTTACGAAAATAACCATTTTACTTATATGAGTTAATCAATTATTAAGCTATGGACCACAGTCAATCAATGATTGATCAATCATGATTGACAGATTCATTATTAATTTATTAATAATTTATTATTAATAAACATAAAATTCATTGATTAAAATTGATTAATTACTAATTAATTTTGATTAATTATTAACTAATATTAATTAATAATAAGAATAATTGAATTAATCAGTTACAAATTAGAGTCAATCATAATTAATATTGAGTCAATCAATAATTGACTGTTGAGTTAATTAATAATTGACCGTTGAGTCAGTCACTGTGTCAATTAATGATTGACTACTAAAGTAATGAAAATGACAATTTTTACAATTTTATAAAGCTTTGACCATTTATGAAAAAACATCCTTAAAAAATGCCATTTGTGCTGAAACAAAACTTCCGAACTTCCATGTGATGTGCTCGAGTCCACAAAACTTCTAAATGGCCATTTATGACCATTTCCAATATCGACTTGAGTCTTCTTTTTCACTATGTGCTCGAGTTAGGACACAAAACTTCCATGTGAATCCCTTTAGTCCTGTTTTTGCTATGTGACATGACAATCGTGTTATACTGTTCCCACATGGTATTCTCCAAACACACACTGACACACACAGTTATATGCACCCGTTTTCTGCATTTTTTTATTTTTAGTTTTCTTATATTCAATAAACCATTTCAACAATTCATGAAAGTAGGATACTGGAATTTGAAATCATTCAAGGTGTCACTGTACATGCACGTGTCAGTAACCATACGCCAATTTGAAGTTGGCCTATTTTATGAACTGACACAAGGAACAAGACGAATAGGCACTTGGCGGGTCCTAGTGTCTAAAAACAAGTGAAGGCAATTAAATACACTCAAATTTCCAACATCATAAACATGAGACTTCGACAATGGAAGATCCAAAATTTTGTGCGGTTGGTACCAGTAATTAAGATAGCAGGCAAACCTACCTTCTGCAGATATAAGTGGGACCCTTATAATCAATATTGCCCTTCTTCTGCCAATGCATGAAGAGGCATGTGGGAATGGGAAGCTGCCAACAAGCTATTATGATCCATCTAATTGTTCAAGCCTTTATTGATTATTGTCCTTTTTTCTGAACACAATGAAATTTACTTTTCAGGTTCACAGCATTGATTTGGCCAAAATCTTTCTAGGTGAGATAGATTCAGGGGTGAATCTTCACTTCTCCGAGGGGAATTTAATGACGGTGATTTTCTTTTCTTTTTTTTGGTTGGTTGATTGACCACCCTTTTGAGGATAATTGTAGTGTAACATTGGCTCTGGTGATAGATTTGCTTAGCAAGTATAGGAAAATAGATTCCTCTTTAGGAGGATTTGTGATAAAAATTCACGTTTGAGAGTCAGGAGAGAAGAAAAACATGGCATTAAAGAAGAAAAACATAGAAGATTGTAAATGGCATTAGAATCTATTAATTAAAAAATTGAATTATCATACGAGTTGATATCAAAAACTTAGAATTCCTATTACAAAACAATATAAGATTGTAAATGGCATTAAAATCTATTGGTTTTGGTAGGATACGTTTTAAGAAGAAAAACATAGAAGAACAAGGCAACTATTTTCCATTAGCTCAACTGCTCAAGGGCATAAAGAAAAATCCAAGATATATTTGATACACAGAAAGAAAGTCTAGTACTTCTTCAGCATAAACCATTACATCCAAACATGATTTACCAACTACACAATAAATGCGAGAATGAAAAATTCCCTCCATTACTAACCACTGGTAAAAATTTGTCATTCAAAACTATAATACATCCATAAGAACATCATTTAACTATCACTGATCAGCCCCTGTTGAACTCCTAAAAATTACAAACCAATACACCATTTTCCAAAAGTGAGAAGTGAATATCACCTACCGTGGCTTTGATCTGCCCTAAGCCACGCAGCCTCCACACATAATGCTCCTGCAGTTAAGTGAACATGAAATTATTGGAAAATCCCCAGCATCATAGTTGCCATCTCATTAGTCAATGTAAGGGTACAAGGGCAAAAATGACATAAAGGCTTGCAGTATCAGATTGATTTGGTTCATAAAAGCTGATGTGAAATTGACTTAGAGCTTTAAAGTTCAATCACAAAGATGAAAGAACGACTTAACTCCAAAAGAACAGTTTTTTCCAACAAGGAGAAGCTTGGCAGAAGCAAACACAAGAAGACAATGTTATCCATTATGATTATACATTGCAAGGCACGGAAGCATGTTTTCCCCTTGGCCATTTATTTCGCATGGTTTTCAAGGTTTACCGGATCTTTTCATGAATGTTTATATTAGTCCCTGCAATGTACTTAGACATTTTTTTTACAACTAGTTATTTATTACTCTCCTCAATAACTTCAAGGCTGGTGTCACATGAAATTGCTATCATCTCTTCTCATGAAATTTGAGCTTCGAATAAGCTAACAACCGGCATCTAGCAACCTCCTAATTCTCACTCAATTAAGGAAGCAAGAAAATTGAGCAACAAACAAGTATCCGAGGGATTACTGAAAAAGTGAAGTACTCACGCAATTGAGCAACCAGACCGTCTTTGTGTTTTCTTCCGAGCCATCTCCTTCCTTCTTTGAGGTTGAAGAACAACCTTAATAGAGGTATCAAAAACAGCTTTGACATTCTAAAGAATCAAGAAAGATCAGTATCCATAAAACATGAAAAATTATTAGAAACGTCCTAAAACTTTAAACTCTATCAAAGCCCACCTGCTGAGTCTTAGAGCTGCACTCGATATAAGCCGCAGCACCAATTTGCTTCCTTAGCTCCTCTCCCTGATTTCATTCATAAGCACATGACTTAAAGCTCCTTTTTAAAATTAAAAAAAATAAATAAATAAATCAACCCCAAAATGCTTCCTCAATTCAAGTCTCAAAATGGGAAAAAAATTAAGCTTGCATACCTGAGCAGATGTTACGACATTAGATCCCATATGATCGGCTAGATAACCCCTGTCCTCGCGAAGATCTTGAAATCGATATAAAAAGAAGTCATCTTGATGATACTCTCAAACTTTCTATTAAAATGAAATATATTGGTGACAGTTATTCGGATTCCCTACCTAGTTTTGTTCCAACAAGAACAATTGGAACATTTGGTGCGAACCGACGAAGTTCAGGCATCCACTGAAAAAAAAAAAAGGATATGAATGAATTCATATCACTAATATGCAGTTATTAGAAAAATTAAAGACATATAAAGTCCAGCATATAGTAACAGAACTCAAATAGAAAAGGAAATACTAAATGATATAAAAAAAAAATTAATGTTCATGTTCATTAAAGGGAAAAACAAATCAAGATGTCGGCTTTAGACAAAAATAGAAATAACTTCCTTTTCCAGAATAACCAAAAGCAGCAAAAACCTAATGAATAAATAGTCATTATCCAAAAAGATAAGTACCTTTTTAAGGACATTCTCATAACTAGCTCTGCTAATCAAAGAGAAAGCTAGCACGAATACGTCTGCACCTCTGTAACTCAAAGGCCTCAACCTACTATAGTCTTCTTGACCTTTAAACCAAAAGGAAAAGAATTTTTTCAGGAAATCAAGAACCAACCAAGAAATATCTTAAATACCAAAAACCCACCAAAAAAAAAAACTAAGAAAAAAACTAACTCAGGCCTAAAGGGTATAAAGAATTATTCTTACCTGCAGTATCCCATAGTCCCAAGTTGACAATGTTTCCATCCGCAGCTACATTGGCACTGAAATTGTCAAATACGGTTGGTATATAATCCTGCCAAGCACAAAAAAAAAAAATCCACAAACATTGTGAGAGAACTAAGATATTCAGAAAAGAAGAGTTGGAAAAGGGGCAAAAAGAAAAAGAAAAACTGTACATGAACAATTTGAAGATGTTAAAAAGAACCCACTTTTTGAATCTTGAAAAACATCCATAAATGCAACAGAAAAAAAAAAAAGAAACTCACAGTGGGAAACTTGTTGCTAGTGTAGCAGATAAGCATACATGTCTTCCCAACAGCCCCATCACCAACTGTGACACATTTAATGAACTTTGAAGCACTCATTTTCTCAAATCAATCAAGCCCACAACTTTCTTTCTGAAACCAATGGAATACAAACTATGAACGTTTCAAGAATCTTTTATCTAAAGTTTGGGCTCAAAAGAAACCGAGAGTACAGAAGAAGAAGAAGAAGAAGAAGAAGAAGAAGAAAAGCGTGTGGATGTGTAAGAAACTTGAAAGGTGTTGTAGATGATATAAAAGGCCAAGACAAGAAAGACCCTCCTCTTCTAGTTTCAAGGAAAAAAAAAGATTATAAAAAACATGAGAGAGAGAGAGAGGAGAGAGAGAGAAGAGATTAGTTGTTTGTTGTTTGTAGTCAAAGACTTGTCTGCAACTTTTTTCGTCCCTCTATAATTTTTTGAAATGCAAAATATGGGCCCCTCTCTCAAACGGACACCTATAGCCCCCCCTCCTCTATTTATCTACTACTGCCTCTCATCGCGGTTTTCCAAGCAAACACGAACGTAATAAAAACACCAAAAAAAGAAAAAACAAACCTTAAAAAGGCATTTAAGAAGGAAAAGAAAATGGATTTTTATTTATGCAAAATATGGGCCGTGGCATTCTAAACTGTTTATTTATTTATTTATTTTGCATAATAGATTATAAACTTTTTTAGCGTATTTAGAATTATTTTTATTTTTATTTTTTAAAAATAAAAAATAAAAAAAATGCTAAAATAACGTTTGACATAATTAAAAATAAAAAACAGAAATGAAAATAATTTTTTAGTTTAATGTAAAATGAGAGAGAAATGAAAAACGACTAAAAGTCGTTTTTCATTTTTTATTTTCATACAAAAAATAAAATCATTAAAAATAATCTCTTGATAAAATTATCAGACGCATTTTTAAAAATAATTTCTGTATGAAATTAAAAACGTTTTTCATTTTTATTTTCATATAAAAAATAAAATTATTTTAAAACGAATTCTAAACACATTTTTTATTTTGACAAATTATATACTGAAATTTTAAAATACAGTTACAATTGAGATCTAATCATTTAAAAATATTATTAAATTGATTATTTAAAATATGGAATTCGGACCTGAAAGGTAAATAAATATTATTATTTTCATATTATGTCATGTGTTAATTTGATTTAAAGTTAAAAACGAAAAAAAAAAAAAAAAACAAGGGAACAAGAAATATTGAGGAACCAAAATGCAGTGCAATGGTAATTTATTGCAAAAGGTAGTTGGTGGGGGAAGATAGCATGTGAGGGTACAATGGGGCTATAGACCACTAGGAACTCCCAATTAATACGATGAACTATTTGCGTGCTTACCATTCAAAGACCTGCATTACAATCTAGTCGAATGTCTGTTTCAACAGGCTATTTATTCAAAAGCTGTTAACCTAACCTCCAAAGGATTAAAATTTAATAAACAAATCAAGCAAAAAAATGACTCGTGTCCTGTTTAGTTAACTGATTTTAATTTTTAATTTGAATTGAAATGTAATTTTATATGATAATTTTTTATTGTAGTAAAAAAATTAGATGTGATTATTTATGAGAACTTTTTACTGTAGTAAAACTTAAATCAACGAAATGAACGGGACCTGAAAAAAATAAGGTCTTGAACTGATGAAATACATCACAATTTTTATTATTCCCTCGGGCAAAAGGAGAAAAGAAATAAAAAAGATATTTTAAGCTCGTTTAATTTATTAATTTAATTTTTTAATTTAAAAACCGAGAGAGTACAGAAGAAGAAGAAGAAGAAGAAGAAGAAGAAGAAGAAAAGCGTGTGGATGTGTAAGAAACTTGAAAGGTGTTGTAGATGATATAAAAGGCCAAGACAAGAAAGACCCTCCTCTTCTAGTTTCAAGGAAAAAAAAAGATTATAAAAAACATGAGAGAGAGAGAGAGGAGAGAGAGAGAAGAGATTAGTTGTTTGTTGTTTGTAGTCAAAGACTTGTCTGCAACTTTTTTCGTCCCTCTATAATTTTTTGAAATGCAAAATATGGGCCCCTCTCTCAAACGGACACCTATAGCCCCCCCTCCTCTATTTATCTACTACTGCCTCTCATCGCGGTTTTCCAAGCAAACACGAACGTAATAAAAACACCAAAAAAAGAAAAAACAAACCTTAAAAAGGCATTTAAGAAGGAAAAGAAAATGGATTTTTATTTATGCAAAATATGGGCCGTGGCATTCTAAACTGTTTATTTATTTATTTATTTTGCATAATAGATTATAAACTTTTTTAGCGTATTTTGAATTGTTTTTATTTTTATTTTTTAAAAATAAAAAAAATTTAAAATAACGTTTGACATAATTAAAAATAAAAAATAGAAATGAAAACGATTTTTTAGTTTAATGTAAAATGAGAGAGTTTTTGTTTTCATTTTTTCCTCTTTCGATGAGACAGAGATATTAATAAATTTTTTTATATTAAAAATAATCTCTTGATAAAATTATTAAACGCATTTTTAAAAATAATTTCTGTATGAGATTAAAAACGTTTTTTATTTTTATTTTCATACAAAAAATAAAATTATTTTAGAACGAGTTCTAAACACACTTTTTATTTTGACAAATTATATACTAAAATTTTAAAATACAGTTGCAATTGAGATCTAATAATTTAAAAATATTATTAAATTAATTATTTAAAATATGGAATTCGGACCTGAAAGGTAAATAAATATTATTATTTTCATATTATGTCATGTGTTAATTTGATTTAAAGTTAAAAACGAAAAAAAAAAAAAACAAAGGGACCAAGAAATATTGAGGAACCAAAATGCAGTGCAATGGTAATTTATTGCAAAAGGTAGTTGGTGGGGGAAGATGGCATGTGAGGGTACAATGGGGCTATAGACCACTCGGAACTCCCAATTAATACGATGAACTATTTGTGTGCTTACCATTCAAAGACCTGCATTACAATCTAGTCGAATGTCTGTTTCAACAGGCTATTTATTCAAAAGCTGTTAACCTAACCTCCAAAGGATTAAAATTTAATAAACAAATCAAGCAAAAAAATGACTCGTGTCCTGTTTAGTTAACTGATTTTAGTTTTTAATTTGAATTAAAATGTAATTTTATATGATAATTTTTTATTGTAGTAAAAAAATTAGATGTGATTATTTATGAAAACTTTTTACTGTAGCAAAACTTAAATCAACGAAATGAACGGGACCTGAAAAAAATAAGGTCTTGAACTGATGAAATACATCACAATTTTTATTATTCCCTCGGGCAAAAGGAGAAAAGAAATAAAAAAGATATTTTAAGCTCGTTTAATTTATTAATTTAATTTTTTAATTTAAATTAAAATATAATTTTATGTGAGAATTTTTTATTATA
>NW_010364151.1:0-47555 GCF_000414095.1 Morus notabilis
CGCGCAGTTTGGAAAAAGTAATTAACAACCAATGACGTTGTGTAAGGGTCGTAATTCTTCATGTCAACTCATTTATTAATCGTGTTAAAAAATAATAACTCAAACGCAACATATTTATTAAAGGTATCAAAAATGTTAACTCAAACACGACTTATTTATTAATCGTGTCAACCTGTATAATCAATTTAAATTAATATATGAAATAAATAATTAATATAATAATGACTTATTTAACATAATCAAGACAGGTTTAACATGTTTATTGGTCAATTAATCTTTTCCTTTAAGAAAAATAAATGAATTTTACCTATAAATATTAAAATTCACATTATTTATATTTAATATGTCGTATAAACTTTCATGTTATACCACATATCTTTACATTACAGATGACACATATAGTTAATCATGTTAATTCGTATCACTTCGTGTTGAGAGGTCAATCTTAACCGAACCCATTTACTAATTGTGTTAATCATATCAACCCGATTATGACGTAAACTTATTTATAATAAACTCAAACTTGCTAACTTCGTACGAGTTTTGAGTCGTATTGTCATGTCGTTATCCAGATTGGCAGCCCTAGCCTTGTGCATGCAACTTTCGTAGGATGCATGGAATCCCAAAAGATGAGTTGAGATGCATCAGGGCACATTGGTAAACCCACAATGCAAAGGATCCATCTCTAGCATACCCATCCTGCAACATCCTTGAAGAGAGTTTTGAAAGCCACACACATATATATAGTAAGCAAAATATTAAACCAAAATTAGAGCCAAATTTTATTAGTAAGTACAAAATTAGTTAGTCATATATATACCATATTTAGTTGGGTTACGTTAACGATCATGTCCATTATGGAAGCATAGATGTCAAAGTAGAGGATCCTGGAAAGAGGTAAGGAAGTTTGGAGGTTGGAAAGAAGGTCTTGAAGCTTGAAGTTGTAGGTTTGGGAATCGATATTTTGTTCATCAAATTGAAACAATTAAAAAAAAAAATAGGGCTGATATGCACTGAACATATAATTATTAAGGGATGTAATGTGATAGTTATTGTATATTATAATAATATATTTAAAACGGTGTAGTATACAAATGGTCTTGCAATATGTTAATTCTTTGCAGTTAACGTACTATATTTATACGTGGAAGGTATAAATAGAATACGGCTCTTTTTGATGATGAGATGTCAGAAAGAATAAAATATCATGTGTAATTTGAGGACCATAACTACGATAGATAAATAATTTTTCTATTATTTTTTAGTATTTATATTTTAGTCCCATCATAAACATAAGAATTACCTTTAAATTTTTACACATTAAATCAGATACATTAAAGTTTAAATTATCTAAACCTTAATAGATCACTTTTAAATAAACTTTAACCTTATATGACAATCTGCTATATATGATTATTCACATGTAAGTTCAATATTAGATTAAGAATCCAACAGTGTCATCTAAGCCCAAGCCCCCGAGGCGAAGCTGACCCAGTCGTCAAGTCCCAGTCGGTTTGGCGCGGGCTGAGGTAGGCCGGCAAGGTGTCCTTGATGCCGAGGTTGGAGACCAAAAAGTCAGTTGTGAGCTTTCCGTTGGAAAACCTACCTGTGGGAATGTGGCCAGGGAAGTCACGGCCGTACAGAGGGTGGTCGCCCCGGAAGATCGTCGCGAGGCCGTTGTTGTTGCCGGAATCGAGGGTCGAGTCGGTGAAGGCGAAGACGGCGGGGATTGATGGAGATTCAGATGCTTTGACAATATGATTGTTGTGGCGAAGAATATATATGGAAGTATTTCTGTTGTACTGCTTCATGGCCCTTTATTTATTTTTTGATTTTTGATTTTTTGCTTTTATGATCACTCTCGCTAATTAATCACCACACTAGCAAAGTACTGAACTAAGATTGAATTGATGTGTTATCGGAACCAGTGCGGGCCTTATATTATAATAGAGGGTGTCGTCGAGTTTTCCTTCTGATTTGGACTCTAAGAACTTTGTCGAATCAAAGTGTAATCCGAGCTATATATATACATATATATATATATAATATATATTTTTCGAACTCTTGAATCCGAACTAATTCGAATTCTTTAGAATAAAACTAATGTGTTGTTCTTTGTTTTCCCTCTCTTTAATCGATGATTGAAAATCGTATGTGATCAAGTTTACCATAATCGTCCTCATAAATAGTTGCAGAATATATACTAAATTATCAAATTTAATTCTTCAATCCTTGTCAAGCCATGCAAGTATGTAATTAATTAGTTAATTGACTTTTACTGTTCTGCGTGTTTATCATAATTCGTTTCCAGTTTCCACTTTGCAAATCGGCGTGGTTTCTTGTGAAAATGTCGTTTATCATCATTTGTAATTTGTTTATTATTTATTATCGTTAAATCAAATAGTTGTGTTTTCTTCTGGAAAAAAAAAAAAAAAAATTGTTGTGTTTTATTTGCGGTCCTTTTGACTTCGTTATCGTTTTTATTTTTCTTGTGTTCTCTCATGTTAATATAACGAGGATTTTTCATGGTTTTTGCTGTTCTCGTTTTTCTTATTATGGTTCCCTCGTGCTCATGTTAATCTCGTTAATGATTTTGAGTGGTTTTCACCTTTTTTTCCTTATGTTCATACTTTATTTCATTAGATTTCGTCTCTTACTTTAATATCGTCTTCATTTTTCTCTCACGTTAATGTCGTTTATGATTTTGGTGGCTTTTACTTTTTTATGGCTCATTGGTTATGGTGTCGTTTTTAGTTTTGTTCCTTTTCAGTTTGTTATCATTTCAACTTTACTGTCGTGTTCTCATGCTACTTGCGCTTCTAATTTTAGTTGACGTTTAGTTCATAAATTCAGAACCATAATTCAGACTCATTCTCGTTTTACGTGTGTTTTTTGTAAGAGAAAAATACTGTAGATAACTTTACTATCGTGTTCTCATGCTACTTACACTTCTAATTTTAGTAAACGTTTGGTTCATGGATTTAGAATCATTCTCTTTTTACATGTGTTTTTTGTGAGAGAAAAACACTATAGAGAACTATGAATCATGATTCAGAATTAATGACGAATACAGAAAATAAACATAATTTGTGCCGTTTTGACTTTTTTCAATCTTTTTTATCTTATTAAAATCGATACTGAATAAATAAATTATTTTGGAGACCCATTTAAGAAAGAAAAATATGTCGTTTTAAAATTTTAGTCAGCGTATAAACGACATCTCTAATATATATTTTTCTGATTAAACTTATACTTGTTGAATTGAATCTGTAAGAGAAACCAAATAGATAAAAGTTAAATAAATAAAAAAAACATTGATCGACGTATGTGAAACACTGCAATTTTGTTCTAAACTACATATCTCAGGAAAAAAAATAAAAATAAATGCCTATGAAAGACACCATATTGAACGGTAACCATCAGAAATTAAAGAAATTACGCATATAAACATACAACGAAAATTTGTAGTCTACACACACACACACACACCTGACACCTGTATATATACAGAAAATTACTATAATAACCTATATATATACATGTAGTTATTTGTTTGTCTCAGGGGATCCAATAGTGCCCTTTTTAATTAATTTCTCCATTAGTGCCACTTGTAGCTCTACTATTCGTCTTCATGACAATGTATATATAAGCTACTGATTTAGCAACAGAACCCGCACTTTAGAAATAGTGCTACACTGCCACTCCGACATCGCCAAGTTACTCCAGTCTCCCTTCTTCTCCCACCACGTAGAACTACATGTCATATTCTGCATGTCCCATGCATGCACATACAATTTGAAATTACCAACTAGATAAATATCATGGTACTATCAAAACCCTCTTCTCCGGATCCAAAAACAGCCCTTGTCCGTATCGATTACAATAGTTGATTTCATTCTCTCTTCTTCCCCTCTAGATCAAGACTTCTTCTGAAGTTTGACGGAAAAAAAGAAATGAGTCAAGAACAGCCACGTCGAGATCGGCGGAGAATCTCATGCTCGGAAAGACGGAGAAAGGCGGTGCTGCCGCGACGATGCAGTCGGCCGCCTCGCGGAACGAGAAGGCTGGTTTTGTTGGTCACTACGACATTAATGATGGCTTAGGTGGTGGAGATGTTTAAGGAATTAGCATGACCGAGACTGATCTTCCTGGTCGGCGTATAGTCACTGAGGCAGTTGGCGGACAGGTCCTTCCTAGTATTATATACTATATTTTGAACTAATTAAGTGATTATTTGCGTCGCTTTTTCATTTTTTTTTAATTGGTTTTGTTAGTTCCTATCAATATGGTCTTTTTTTACGTTGATCTGTAATTTATTGGTTTTCCATATACTGTAGTTGTTTTAGAAAAGAAAAGAAACAAAACAAAGCTTTCCTGTGTTTAAGAAATATTACTGCAGTGTAAAAACTAATTGAGAGCAACGTATTTTGAAGCAAAAACTGAATAATTCATTAACTTCAGAAACATTACAATCCCACTAACATCATGGTCCTTAACTTGTGCCATGATAACAAACATCAATAACTGAAAATCAGCAACTTCCTAAAAGTTAGGTACGACTATTTTGAATGATTCAAAATAAATAAAAATCTTCAGTAACGTGGCAACACATCTAACCACTTCTGCAACGTGACAGCCATCCTAAACACTTGTCTAACACTCCTCCTTATTTAGATGCTGCACATTCCAAGTGTCTTTCTGAAAAATTCAAACTTGTTGACTAGCAGAGGCTTTGTGAAAATATCAGCAACCTGATCTTCTGTTTTGCAGTAGAAAAGAACCACAGCTCTAGCCTTTTGTACTTCCCTTAGAAAAAATAACTTGATGTTAAAATGCTTAGTTTTCCCATGAAACACAGGGTTATGAGAAATAGCAATAGTAGTTTGGTTGTCAACATGAATCACCGTGCTTTCCTTCTGCTCTATGTTAAGATCAATTAAAATCTTTCTTAGCCACATAGCTTGATTCACTGCAGTTGTGGCTGCAATAAACTCTGCTTCAGCTGTAGATTGAGCTACAATTTCTTGTTTTTTTGATATTTTTTGAGAATTTTTTACTGTAAAAACTTAAAATTAAAAATTTAAATCAGTGAAATAAACGAGACAGTAATGTGTGCCTTACTCCTACTGTAGGATTATTAAATAAACAACTGAGCTTAGATACTCACATAAATATACAAAATTGCTTATTTATTTCTTTATTTCTTCATTTATTATTTAAAAACAAACAAAAAAAAAGGAAGTAGGGAATAGGATACATAAATATACAAAATTATTATTATTAGTCCAATGTTCGTCCAAGAAACCAATGGCAATAAAGAAAATAACCTAGACGACAATTGTTAAACAAAAAATTTAAAAAAATATACCATACAACTCCTAATATAAAGGCATAATAAATCAATCTATTTACTCTTATAACTATTTATGCTAATTAATGAAGCCGGCGCGCAGTTTGGAAAAAGTAATTAACAACCAATGACGTTGTGTAAGGGTCGTAATTCTTCATGTCAACTCATTTATTAATCGTGTTAAAAAATAATAACTCAAACGCAACATATTTATTAAAGGTATCAAAAATGTTAACTCAAACACGACTTATTTATTAATCGTGTCAACCTGTATAATCAATTTAAATTAATATATGAAATAAATAATTAATATAATAATGACTTATTTAATATAATCAAGACAGGTTTAACATGTTTATTGGTCAATTAATCTTTTCCTTTAAGAAAAATAAATGAATTTTACCTATAAATATTAAAATTCACATTATTTGTATTTAATATGTCGTATAAACTTTCATGTTATACCACATATCTTTATATTACAGATGACACATATAGTTAATCATGTTAATTCGTGTCACTTCGTGTTGAGAGGTTAATCTTAACCGAACCCATTTACTAATTATGTTAATCATGTCAACCCGATTATGACGTAAACCTATTTATAATAAACTCAAACCTGCTAACTTCGTACGAGTTTGGAGTCGTATTGTCATGTCGTTATCCAGATTGGCAGCCCTAGCCTTGTGCATGCAACTTTCGTAGGATGCATGGAATCCCAAAAGATGAGTTGAGATGCATCAGGGCACATTGGTAAACCCACAATGCAAAGGATCCATCTCTAGCATACCCATCCTGCAACATCCTTGAAGAGAGTTTTGAAAGCCACACACATATATATAGTAAGCAAAATATTAAACCAAAATTAGAGCCAAATTTTATTAGTAAGTACAAAATTAGTTAGTCATATATATACCATATTTAGTTGGGTTACGTTAACGATCATGTCCATTATGGAAGCATAGATGTCAAAGTAGAGGATCCTGGAAAGAGGTAAGGAAGTTTGGAGGTTGGAAAGAAGGTCTTGAAGCTTGAAGTTGTAGGTTTGGGAATCGATATTTTGTTCATCAAATTGAAACAATTAAAAAAAAAAATAGGGCTGATATGCACTGAACATATAATTATTAAGGGATGTAATGTGATAGTTATTGTATATTATAATAATATATTTAAAACGGTGTAGTATACAAATGGTCTTGCAATATGTTAATTCTTTGCAGTTAACGTACTATATTTATACGTGGAAGGTATAAATAGAATACGGCTCTTTTTGATGATGAGATGTCAGAAAGAATAGAATATCATGTGTAATTTAAGGACCATAACTATGATAGATAAATAATTTTTCTATTATTTTTTAGTATTTATATTTTAGTCCCATCATAAACATAAGAATTATCTTTAAATTTCTACACATTAAATCAGATACATTAAAGTTTAAATTATCTAAATCTTAGTAGATCACTTTTAAATAGATTTTAACCTTATATGACAATCTGCGATATATGATTATTCACATGTAAGTTCAATATTAGATTAAGAATCCAACAGTGTCATCTAAGCCCGAGCCCCCGAGGCGAAGCTGACCCAGTCGTCAAGTCCCAGTCGGTTTGGCGCGGGCTGAGTTAGGCCGGCAAGGTGTCCTTGATGCCGAGGTTGGAGACCAAAAAGTCAGTTGTGAGCTTTCCGTTGGAAAACCTACCTGTGGGAATGTGGCCAGGGAAGTCACGGCCGTACAGAGGGTGGTCGCCCCGGAAGATCGTCGCGAGGCCGTTGTTGTTGCCGGAATCGAGGGTCGAGTCGGTGAAGGCGAAGACGGCGGGGATTGATGGAGATTCAGATGCTTTGACAATATGATTGTTGTGGCGAAGAATATATATGGAAGTATTTCTGTTGTACTGCTTCATGGCCCTTTATTTATTTTTTGATTTTTGATTTTTTGCTTTTATGATCACTCTCGCTAATTAATCACCACACTAGCAAAGTACTGAACTAAGATTGAGTTGATGTGTTATCGGAACCAGTGCGGGCCTTATATTATAATAGAGGGTGTCGTCGAGTTTTCCTTCTGGTTTGGACTCTAAGAACTTTGTCGAATCAAAGTGTAATCCGAGCTATATATACCTGCTCCGCGCGAGCTTACTTTTGCGATTTTATTTTTTGCTCTAGCCAAGACCTTTCAGCTTCCGTTTGGCATAAAACAATGATGGTTAAAGACCATAATGAGACCTTAATGGTGATCAATAGAGGCAAACCGAATCAAGCTTTCATGGCTTCGGTTTTCCATCATCAAAAGCTGAATTACTAGCCAGATTCACCATGGGAAATCAAAAAACGTTTTGGTTGATTTTAATCACCATTATTCCGGGAATAAATCTGGGTTATTACACCATAATGTCTTGGTGTAACACCCAGATTTTGGAGCCTATATAAAGGCCAAAACTCCACATGATAGAAACATACTTTCTCACAATTCTCTTCTCTTTTTCGGTTCTCTCTCTCTCTTGGTTTGTTCCGGATTTCCTTGAGTAGTTCTTGTAGTTCGGTTTTGGTGATAGAGGAAAGATCAAGTTCTAGTTCGCCGGACGGTTTCGAAAGTGCATTGAGCTGCCGTCGTTGTCGTTGTATCCTGGGAGACGGACGTCCAACGTAACCTCAAGCACACGCCGGAGGGGACGAATCTGTTTTAAGAACAACGTGGTTCACGTGCCTCGACATTCATACAATTATACATATATATATATATAATATATATTTTTCGAACTCTTGAATCCGAACTAATTCGAATTCTTTAGAATAAAACTAATGTGTTGTTCTTTGTTTTCCCTCTCTTTAATCGATGATTGAAAATCGTATGTGATCAAGTTTACCATAATCGTCCTCATAAATAGTTGCAGAATATATACTAAATTATCAAATTTAATTCTTCAATCCTTGTCAAGCCATGCAAGTATGTAATTAATTAGTTAATTGACTTTTACTGTTCTGCGTGTTTATCATAATTCGTTTCCAGTTTCCACTTTGCAAATCGGCGTGGTTTCTTGTGAAAATGTCGTTTATCATCATTTGTAATTTGTTTATTATTTATTATCGTTAAATCAAATAGTTGTGTTTTCTTCTGAAAAAAAAAAAAAAAAATTGTTGTGTTTTATTTGCGGTCCTTTTGACTTCGTTATCGTTTTTATTTTTCTTGTGTTCTCTCATGTTAATATAACGAGGATTTTTCATGGTTTTTGCTGTTCTCGTTTTTCTTATTATGGTTCCCTCGTGCTCATGTTAATCTCGTTAATGATTTTGAGTGGTTTTCACCTTTTTTTCCTTATGTTCATACTTTATTTCATTAGATTTCGTCTCTTACTTTAATATCGTCTTCATTTTTCTCTCACGTTAATGTCGTTTATGATTTTGGTGGCTTTTACTTTTTTATGGCTCATTGGTTATGGTGTCGTTTTTAGTTTTGTTCCTTTTCAGTTTGTTATCATTTCAACTTTACTGTCGTGTTCTCATGCTACTTGCGCTTCTAATTTTAGTTGACGTTTAGTTCATAAATTCAGAACCATAATTCAGACTCATTCTCGTTTTACGTGTGTTTTTTGTAAGAGAAAAATACTGTAGATAACTTTACTATCGTGTTCTCATGCTACTTACACTTCTAATTTTAGTAAACGTTTGGTTCATGGATTTAGAATCATTCTCTTTTTACATGTGTTTTTTGTGAGAGAAAAACACTATAGAGAACTATGAATCATGATTCAGAATTAATGACGAATACAGAAAATAAACATAATTTGTGCCGTTTTGACTTTTTTCAATCTTTTTTATCTTATTAAAATCGATACTGAATAAATAAATTATTTTGGAGACCCATTTAAGAAAGAAAAATATGTCGTTTTAAAATTTTAGTCAGCGTATAAACGACATCTCTAATATATATTTTTCTGATTAAACTTATACTTGTTGAATTGAATCTGTAAGAGAAACCAAATAGATAAAAGTTAAATAAATAAAAAAAAACATTGATCGACGTATGTGAAACACTGCAATTTTGTTCTAAACTACATATCTCAGGAAAAAAAATAAAAATAAATGCCTATGAAAGACACCATATTGAACGGTAACCATCAGAAATTAAAGAAATTACGCATATAAACATACAACGAAAATTTGTAGTCTACACACACACACACACACCTGACACCTGTATATATACAGAAAATTACTATAATAACCTATATATATACATGTAGTTATTTGTTTGTCTCAGGGGATCCAATAGTGCCCTTTTTAATTAATTTCTCCATTAGTGCCACTTGTAGCTCTACTATTCGTCTTCATGACAATGTATATATAAGCTACTGATTTAGCAACAGAACCCGCACTTTAGAAATAGTGCTACACTGCCACTCCGACATCGCCAAGTTACTCCAGTCTCCCTTCTTCTCCCACCACGTAGAACTACATGTCATATTCTGCATGTCCCATGCATGCACATACAATTTGAAATTACCAACTAGATAAATATCATGGTACTATCAAAACCCTCTTCTCCGGATCCAAAAACAGCCCTTGTCCGTATCGATTACAATAGTTGATTTCATTCTCTCTTCTTCCCCTCTAGATCAAGACTTCTTCTGAAGTTTGACGGAAAAAAAGAAATGAGTCAAGAACAGCCACGTCGAGATCGGCGGAGAATCTCATGCTCGGAAAGACGGAGAAAGGCGGTGCTGCCGCGACGATGCAGTCGGCCGCCTCGCGGAACGAGAAGGCTGGTTTTGTTGGTCACTACGACATTAATGATGGCTTAGGTGGTGGAGATGTTTAAGGAATTAGCATGACCGAGACTGATCTTCCTGGTCGGCGTATAGTCACTGAGGCAGTTGGCGGACAGGTCCTTCCTAGTATTATATACTATATTTTGAACTAATTAAGTGATTATTTGCGTCGCTTTTTCATTTTTTTTTAATTGGTTTTGTTAGTTCCTATCAATATGGTCTTTTTTTACGTTGATCTGTAATTTATTGGTTTTCCATATACTGTAGTTGTTTTAGAAAAGAAAAGAAACAAAACAAAGCTTTCCTGTGTTTAAGAAATATTACTGCAGTGTAAAAACTAATTGAGAGCAACGTATTTTGAAGCAAAAACTGAATAATTCATTAACTTCAGAAACATTACAATCCCACTAACATCATGGTCCTTAACTTGTGCCATGATAACAAACATCAATAACTGAAAATCAGCAACTTCCTAAAAGTTAGGTACGACTATTTTGAATGATTCAAAATAAATAAAAATCTTCAGTAACGTGGCAACACATCTAACCACTTCTGCAACGTGACAGCCATCCTAAACACTTGTCTAACACTCCTCCTTATTTAGATGCTGCACATTCCAAGTGTCTTTCTGAAAAATTCAAACTTGTTGACGGGTAGAGGCTTTGTGAAAATATCAGCAACCTGATCTTCTGTTTTGCAGTAGAAAAGAACCACATCTCTAGCCTTTTGTACTTCCCTTAGAAAAAATAACTTGATGTTAAAATGCTTAGTTTTCCCATGAAACACAGGGTTATGAGAAATAGCAATAGTAGTTTGGTTGTCAACATGAATCACCGTGCTTTCCTTCTGCTCTATGTTAAGATCAATTAAAATCTTTCTTAGCCACATAGCTTGATTCACTGCAGTTGTGGCTGCAATAAACTCTGCTTCAGCTGTAGATTGAGCTACAATTTCTTATTTTTTTGAGCTCCAAGAGAAAACACCAAGCCAGCTTGAACTCTTTGCTTCTTGTGAATTTGATGCCAAAATCACAGGTACCTTTGACATATCTAATCACTCTCTTTGCAGCCTTGAGATGCATTTCACTTGCACAATGCATGAACCGAGACAAAATGCTTACAGCATTCAAGATGTCAGGCTGAGTTGCTGTAAGATACATCAAGCAACCAATCATGCTTCTGAAATATGCTTGATCAATCTTGTCAGTTCCATCTTCTTTGCTGAGCTTTTCCTTCTAGTTCATTGGTGTGTTCATTTCTTTACAATCATCGAGTTTGAAATTCTTTAGGATCTCTTTGGCATATTTCTTCTGAGAAATAAATATTTCATGTTCATCTTGTTTGATTTCCATTCCAAGAAAAAAAGTCATCAAACCGAGATATGTCATCTCAAAGACCACCATCATCTCTTGCTTGAACTTCTCCACAAGACTTGTGTTGTTTCCTGTCACGAGCAGATCATCCACATACAGTGAGATAATAAGAATGTCAGCTCCAATGTGCTTGACATACAATGTTGATTCAGATAAGCTTTTAGCAAATCCCAAGCTCAACAAATGTTCATCAATTCTGTTGTACCAAGCTCTTGGAGCTTGTTTCAAACCATAAAGAGCCTTCTTGAGAAGATAAATCTTGCCTTCTTCTCCTTCCTTCACAAAGCCCTCAGGTTACTCAACATAGATTTCTTCTTGCAAGTAACCATTTAAGAAGGCTGATTTGACATCGAGTTGATACACTCTCCAATTCTTTTGAGCAGCTACAGCAAGTAACAGCCTGATGGTGTCCAATCGAGCCACTGGTGCAAACGTATCTGAGTAGTCCATGCTAAAAATCTGAGCATACCCTTTCACTACAAGTCTTGCTTTGTGTTTGTTAATTGAGCCATCTGCATTAAGTTTGGTTCTGAACACCCATTTGACACCAATGAGTTTCCTGTCTTGTGGTCTGTCAACGAGCTTCCATGTTTGATTTCTTTCGATCATGTACAACTCTTCCTCCATTGTAGCTATCCATTTCTGATCTGTCTTGGCTTCTTCATAATATGCAGGTTCACACACATCAATGTTGCATCTTTGATAAACATCAGAAAGTGGTCTTATGCCTCTGACAGGAATGTCATCCACCATGTCATTTTGCCAGTCTCCTATGCTTTGTTCTGCCATGTCCGAAACAGGAAACTTGAGCTTTGGCTCTTTTGAGGTTGGATCCATCTTCTTTGCATCATCCCAGTTCCACTCTTCGTCTTCCATAAAGTGCACATCCCTGCTTATAACATTTTTTCCAGTTTGTGTATGAAAAATTTTATAGGCTTTTGTAACCGAGCTGTAGCCAATAAAGATGCCTGGAAGTGCTCTTTTATCTAGTTTATCTCTCTTGATCTGTGGAACATGAGTGAAGCACAAACATCCAAATATTTTAAGGAAATTCAGAGATGGTTTATAACCATACCATGCCTCAAATGGTGTTTGATCCTTTACTGCTCTTGTGAGAAGCCTGTTTTGCAAAAAAAACAGCAATGTTTGCTGCTTCGGCCCAAAACTGCTTTGGTAAGTTTTTCTCATGTAGCATACATCGTGTCATCTCCAACATGAATCTGTTCCGTCTCTCACTTAATCTATTTTGTTGCGGAGTGTATGGAGCAGTTAGTTGATGTTGGATGCCTTCCTCCTCACAAAATCGGTTGAAGGATTCAGAGTTGTACTCCTTGCCATTGTCTGATCTAAGAGTCTGAATTCTGCAGCCACTCTCATTCTCAACTCTGGCTTTAAAGTTCCAGAAGACTTGAGCCACCTTTGACTTGTGTTTTAAAAAGAAAATCCAACACATACGGGTGAAATCATCAATAAATGCAGCATAATAGAGACTACCTTTCAAGGAAGGCGTTCTTTGTGGGCCTGCAATATCCGTGTGGATTAACTGGAGCTTCTTTGATGCTCTCCATGCTATCTTGGGAAACGATTTTCTGCTTTGCTTTCCAAACTGACATGCTTTGCAGTTTGGAATGCGATCATCAAGTTCTGGAAGATCATTTATCATCATCTTGGATTTCATCTGCAACAGCCCCTGATGATGATAGTGCCCGAGCCTCTTGTGTCAAACTTCTGTGATACTTTCTTTTATTAGGAAAGCAGATTGCTCCTCCTCCAATGGATTTAGAACAAAACTTTTCCCTTTCATTTTCACTTTGAAGATATCTTGGCCAGCTACATCTTTAATCAAGCAACTTTTGTCTTCGAACACAACTTTATAACCTTTTTCAATTAGTTGTCCAACACTTAACAAGTTTTGATCAATTTCAGGGACATACAACACATCATAAATGAACTTTGTACCTGAGTAGCTCGAGATTACAACTGTTCCCTTTCCTTTCACAGTTATGTACTCGCCATTTCCAATTCGAACCTTCGACGTGTTTGTGCTTGATAATTCCCTGAAAAGATCCTTGTCGTGTGTCATGTGGTTAGTACAACCACTGTCAATGAGCCAACTCTCACTTGATTCGATGCTTGAAAAACAGGTAGCCACGAACGATTGGTCCTCCTCCTCTTGATCAGCAATCTGTGCATCTTCACGTTGTTGTTGATTTTTGTTTTTACAGATAATAGCTTTATGCCCCATCTAGTTGCATTTGGAACATTTTGCCTCAGGTATCCTCCAACATTTGAATGGAGGATGCCCTTTCTTCCCACAGTGATGACAAGGAGGGTATTTACCCTTGAAACTTCCATTTTTGTTGTCGTTGCTACTCAAAGCAGGAGAGAACGAATTTCCTTCTTGTCCCTTCTTCTTTTTCTTCTTGTTTTTGTCAGCTCCATGATGTTTTGCTGGTAAGGCACCCTCAACATCACCTTCCTGCCTCATGGCTCTTCTTTGCTCCTGTGCTTGTAGAGCATTCAACAGCTCTGCCAGAGAGATTTTTGACATATCCTTAGTGTTTTCTAAGGATGTAATTGTTGCCTCAAATTTTTCAGGCATCGTTACAAGGATTTTTTCAATAATCCTTGATTCTGGCAGGGACGAGCTGAGTAGTCTAACTCGGCTTGCAATGTTAAGCAACCTGTCAAAATACTCTTTGATGGATTCAGTCTTCTTCATCTTCTGCAACTCAAAGTCACGTACCAGGTTCAGGACTTGCATCCCCCGGATCCTTTCATCTCCTTCGTATTCGGTCTTGAGATAATCCCATATCTCCTTTGCTGACTTCAGAGACATGATATGAATGAAGATGGTGGACGCGACTGCAGCAAACAAGCATGCCTTTGCCTTTGATTTCTTCGTCTTCTTCTCCTTCTGCGCTTTGATCTGTGCCATGGTGGGATTGTTTGGTAGTGCAAGGATTTCATAGTCTTCTTCCACTATTTCCCAAAGATCCAAAGCATCCAAGTATGTCTCCATGCGTACTGCCCAAATCTGGTAGTTGTCTCCGCCGAACACTGGCAGAGCAATGGATGAGAAACTGGCTTCGGCTTCCATGACGCGTCAAACTCACACACAGATCCCTTAAGAAGAGTGCTCTGATACCAATTGTAGTTGTTTTAGAAAAGAAAAGAAACAAAACAAAGCTTTCCTGTGTTTAAGAAATATTACTGCAGTGTAAAAACTAATTGAGAGCAACGTATTTTGAAACAAAAACTGAATAATTCATTAACTTCAGAAACATTACAATTTATAACTTGATGAACAACAGCCCACTAACATCATGGTCCTTAACTTGTGCCATGATAACAAACATGCATAACTGAAAATCAGCAACTTCCGAAAAGCTAAGTACGACTACTTTGAATGATTCAAAATAAATAAAAATCTTCAGTAACGTGGCAACACATCTAACCACTTCTGCAACGTGGCAGCCATCCTAAACACTTGTCTAACATATACAAATAATATTGTAGATGAATAAGGAGAGGAAATTCTTGAAATTAGTCAAGGCATTAGATTATTTTCTTGCAAGGAATTTTAACAAAATCTCAGTTTTCTTCAAAACGAGATCGCAAACGATAAATATAGAAGACCGGTTTATGTATGAGTAGCACGTACTGACTTCTTTTATCCATTTATTTGTCTAATATTAAAAAGATGAATAAAACTGCCTATTTTATCTATTTCTAAACAAAGGTCATAGCTTTAAGATCAAAAGGTTTAAACTCCTTAATCTGCATGAATACAGAGAATGATGGCAATCTTGGCAATAACTAGGCCAGAAAAACTACTTAGATCTTGATATTATAAAGATAATTTCGTTACATATGTTATTAGAAAAAAATTAAAAAACAACAATACTGCGTATTACGGCCTTTCTTTGTTGGTGCTCTAAGGTGATTGCGCAATATATAGCCAGCGGGCGCCATTGGTACCACCGCCCACTACTCAAGGTGACGGGATAACAATTGGTGAAGCCCTCGAAGCCACGGCCATTATGGCCGGTCAGAAGCCAGTAGAGAGGAGCAACGCCGCCGCGATACAGGCGGCTGAAGTAAGAGCAACAGGTCGTATCAACATTGTCCCCGGTGGTGTTGGCGCTGCAGCACAGTCGGCCGCCACTCATAATGCTCAAACAACCAGAAAGGAGGACAAGACAAAAACTCCGAGATGTTCTTGCAGTACGATAATAATACTTTTATTACGATAGAAAATCTGAAACACTCTTTGGTGGTCTTTATGATTATGTTAATACTGATCTCATAGACATTCTTTGGTCTTGTAGGATGATACTTCAAAATTACCCGCAGAGACAGACCAGCGACACGCAGAGATGCTGAGGGAGTGATTGGCGCTGAAATGAGGAATGATAAGTTCCTGACTACACATCCCACAGGAGTCGCAGCTTCGGTGGCTGTAGCTGCTAGGCTCAACGAGAAGGGTGAACCAACACCCTATAATAACTAGATTTTTTACTACTGTAAAACTGGCTAGATTCTAGTTTATTTTTAAAATAAAGAGGGTCGTGAAATGAAAGAGAACAACTAATGTGTGGTTTCACAGCATTTGCAGTTTGTTATTGTAGTTTTCCTTCTATCGACGAATAAATTTTAAGTCGCGTTTCAGTGTATCAATAATGTTTTTATCTATGAATTTCTCAGCAGTCCTCTCATCTCTGTTTTGTGTCCAAAATTTTCAATACTGCTATGAATATATAAGATGAGAAAAGAACCAGAATTGCGAAATCGGGAAAGAAATGTGACATGCATTAACAATAGATAATGTATTTTAAATCAATAGAATAAGATACAAGATTTGCACCCCAAAAAAAAAAAATTCAAATGACGCAACAAAAGATTATTAACCTGAGGTGTCTGTATAAAATACAACAAAACTGACGGGTATTCCTATAAAATGTACAAACTATATGCCGTCCTTGTAAACTGGAGGATGAGGAAAATTCCACCAGCACTCTTCTACAATAAAACATCCATGGGAACAATTTAAGGTCGGCTGCCATCGAAAAGTGTGAAGTAAATCTCAAATAGGTTGACTGGTTAATGAAGTTTCGAGAGCTAATTCTTTGGTAACGAGTTTAAGCAGCACTTGTACGGATTCTCTTACTCTTGCTTCTCTGTTCATCAAAATAGGTCATAATTGAGATCATCAATAAACAACGACTGATACTCCCATCATGGTTCATAATGTTATTTGCCAACTTGATTATTTCGCCTCTATCTCTCATCACAACCAAACATACCAAAATATTACTAAAAAGATTCAAAAAAGGACAAATTTAGGCCATGTTTGGAATTGATACCATTTTTGTTTTTCACGTTTTTCGAGAACGAAAAAATGAAAACGTTTTCAAAACGGCGTTTGGCGTAATAAAGATAAAAAACAGAAATGAAAACGATTTTTTTGTTTAGTGTAAAATGAGAGAGAAATGAAAAACGATTTTTAGTCGTTTTTTATTTTTTGTTTTCGTTTTCTCCTCTCTCGAGTAGAGAGAGAGAAAGAGAGACATTAACGAGTTTTTTTACACTGAAAACAATCTCTTGATAAAACTACCAAACGCATTTTTAAAAATGATTTCTGTCTGAGATTGAAAACGTTTTCGTTTTCATTTTCATACAAAAAAAAATCATTGTGGAACGAGTTTCAAACGCGCCCTTAATGTCTCAAAAAAGGAAAGTCATGGTACTTGGTTTTTTATTTTATTTTTTTATTATTTTTTTTAATATTATTTTTTTTAAGAACACCAAGAAACATTATGACATTTTCCCGAAATTAAAAACATATTAAAGTACAAGGTATAACGTATATATTTTTCAAAAAAAAAAATTATATTTTCCCTTAATCCAAAGTAAGGACTAACCATTTTGCTAGAAAACTTATCACTTACCTTGAAACAACGAGCTCGCAAAAGGATGAAAACAGAACAAGCAGGTGTGGACGCCTATTGTTCTTTTCCTCAGCCAGGCCAGTTTTCAAATGTGGATGCAAGGGAAGAACAGAAACGGTGTCTGAATGAATTATCATACTGGCTAGTGCCTGTAGGACGTACATAATTTCCTCTAGCCTTGCTGTTGGTAGTGGCCGCTCACCTGCAGGCAAAGGCAGATGGAACTCAGAAAGCACGTAAAAGTTTGTTCACTGTCATGAAGAGCTTTACTTATTTATTTATTTTGTTAGTCATGATAATCTTTATTTAGTTGAAAATAATACACACCTAGGTCATTCTCATCAATTAGGAATCTCTTCAAAATGTATTCACATCTGGTCATGAGGACCATAATCGAGATTTTGCTGACTTCAGATCTTTCCAAACTCCAATTGTCAGTTTTCTCCTCGTAACTGTACATGCAAGTATTATTTAACTTTTATCCAACCCAAAAAAAATAAGAGCCATAAAAAAGTAGAAGAGTGAAATGAAACACGAAAATACTAGGCACCAATTAACAGATGGAGAATAGAGACGAAAAAGATTCTTACAAGAGAGAAAATACGATTTACAACTATCGGGATATTGAAAATAAGTAAGCTCAGGATGCCTATGTGATATGTTACCTGCTCAGAGAAAATAACTTCTGCAAGCATCTCAAGGAGAATCTGCTACAGTGTAAAGGCATAAGTTCCACTGTCTCAACAGGTAAAGAACAGGTACGTGATGCACAACGGTCCAAGGTGGAAACTAGTATTTGCAAAATCTGTGAATATCAATGACGAATAATTAAAAGACGTTCATTGGAATTTTGGGAAATGGAACTAGTGAAGCGAGATAGAACTGAGATAATTTGAATGAAAGTGCTGTAACACACCACGGAAAGAAAAAGAAAGGATTATCCGAGATCATTCATTCATCTCAACCTTGTTTAAGGCCTTGTAATTAGCAAAACTTACTTGGAATATTAGCATGCAACATTAAATGTTTTCAAGAGCCTTATAAACATATTTTTGTACTATACATGGGTTGATCAGGAAGAACATTACATCATAAGGTGCATCAACTGGCGACTTGAGAATCTTGTCACCAAGGATGTCCAAAGTGGTCATCTCAAGGGACTCATCAGCCTTTCCTACAACAGTAGAGAGAGAATCAGAAGGAAGAGGTCGCCCACAGTAACCTACAAGGAATATCTCATACAAGTCGGCAACTTCCTTCCATATACGTGATCTTGCAGTCTTAGTAGTATTAGAATCAAATCCACCATCCACAGCCAATCTGCAGACATCGTCGACAAGAATACGATTGAAGCCTTCAACAGCTAATCTCCAAAGTGCACCATCAGGATAATCTCTTCTAGTAGTCATAGACCTGAGAAATAATAAGAAACCTAGTACAATGATAAGGATGTGGCTCCAAACTTTCAAGTATGTCGAGCTTTGGTCCTATTAATTTGAAAATGGCATGCCACCAATGCATATTATGATGGATTCATATTGAAATATTTTCCATCTGAATTTGTAGGTCAAGAAACAAATAACACAATGGATTATCTGCCTAGACTACAAGCTTTTGAAAATTGGCAGTTTCAGTAGAACAGATTTAGCATCAGGCAGTCTAGTAATCTTTACCTTCCTAGACTTTGAATAATTTCAGGATATATGATATACTTCCCAATTGATGGTGCCTTCAAAAAAAGATCAACCAGCACAGGAACAAGCTTTTCGGCAAACAAATAACTGGGGAGGGCTGCTGTAGCAACTGTACTTGATCGTGAACTTGGAGATTTAGCCTCTTTCTTTTTCAGGGGTATGGAAGAAGTCCCATTAGATCTTTCATAGGGCCCCAAGTTAGCATCTGCAGAAACTATTTCTTCATTTCTGATTTTGTTACTTTTATGAACCACAGACAAAAATAGATTGCAACTAAGCTAATACCTATTAACATACCTGGATTTTGGTCGACAGTGCTGGTTGGCCCTGCCTCATCTCCCTCCTCTAGTAAGGAGGAGTCCAATTTTGGTAGATATTGCAGAATATCCCGAAAAAGAATTAGCCACATTGAAGACAGATGCTCAGTTGGAACTAGCAGAGGCATTATCTCCAGTACCGTACGTAATACAGGTGGCATATGCCCCTGGTAAAAAAGCAAATATAAATTTCATTGGAATTGAAAGTCATGAGTCATGACTAACAACAGACAAATCAAAAGTGTTACTGTAGTTATCCCTGTTCCTTTTCGATTTTGGTTATACAAGTTTCTCCAGTTTAAGAAATAACATTGAATTGATCAAGCAGTAGTCGGTCTCGCTGCCATATAACTGGAGGACTACAGAAAAAGGGGCAATGCAAAGGGGTTGAGGGCAAAAGTTCACTTACAAACTCGGTTTCGAAGTTATCATTGTTTATAACGGTTTGCTTGACAGCCAGATCTATGACCCCAAGCAATTGCGTATATAAATGATCGTCAAACATCCTTCGAGCTTGAACATATAGTTCCCCTGTAAATTTGAAAAGGTTAACAAAACTTAAGCATGAACAGAATATTTTTCTGATGGAAAGATATGTTACTGCATCAACCACAAGTCTTATTGATCCAAAAAAAAAAGTTGCAATTTCTTGCTTAATCATATCATAGATTGAAGGATATAACACTAATTATAGGTATTAAAACAAGGTTTTACTAGGGATTTCATTTCAGACATGTCTTTGTTCATCATAAATAAACATACACAAAATGTGGTGAGGCGCTCCTGCCTAATTAATACATTACCAAGACCGTGTAAAATCTCCTGCTTCACCTTGTTGCTAGCTGCATTGCCACCATAGTTTGTTGACTTCTGAAGAGCATGCTTGTAAACGTTAAGTACTGATGTAAGGCATGCCAGTGGTAAGTTTCCCTGATTGACAAAATAACTTCAGTGATTTCTTTCATAGACATTTAAGCTTCAAATTAAACATCGAGGATTACTCTTAATCTGTTCCACAAAATTCGAAAATTACCTTGGAAGCATGAGAAACGACAGTTATTTGCAAACAGTTTATTGCCGCAAGAGCAACCTCTTTACTACCTTTTAGAATGCTATTTTCCACAAATAGAAGCAAAGATTCCCACCCTGAATAAATTAATACCATGTGTTATTGTTGAAACAGCTAATTGAAAAGTGAAGAACATGAGAAAGCAGTTGCATCAAAAGCCAATAAATTGGCCTACCTGATTTGAAACTGCTTAAGCTTCTGAGGAAAGGAAAGAAAGAGCGTAGAATACGAGCTATTCCACCAAGTATAAGTACAAGTGTTTCATCCCACTGTTTTTGAGCTGTGTTACGACTGAAAATGCATTTTACATGAGGTATTGGATAATAAGAGAAGAAAAGAAAAGAAACTTTATTGGATCCCAAAAGGAGAGAAGAGAGAAATAAGGACCAGTGACCTCAACCATTACCTATGATGAATGAGCATGTGGACTGCTTTCCCTCCACGAGTTCCAAGTTCTTTCCCTTGCCATTCATCTTTTGATGAGGCTGCGGCCTAAATTGAAAACATTAAGATCACCGTAGTAGATAAAAGAAACAGATCTGGATTGATATTTCACAACAACTTCTAACTAACCATGTGAGAAGCGCGGTCCAAAGTAGGGAAAACATATGTCCGAAGGCAATCCTCCCACATACTTTCAGAAAGTTTCTGTCCATGACTACCAAGAGTCTGAAAAAGCGTTCTCACTGCTGAATTCCTAACCTGAGTAACCAATTAGTTTCTTCAGAATTGCTAACAAATTCAGTGATTCACTAAAACCATACAAAGGCTATATAAGATGACATCATTAGCTAACAGAGTTTCTTTATCTCCTACCAAAGAGAGAATATAAAAAATACACTCCAAAGAAAATTCATTATGATGTGTTGTTCTTATTATTGTTATCGCCATTTCTGTTGTTTTGTTATCATTGTTGTTATTACTGTAAGTATTATTATTCTTGTTATTTGCTTGAAACATCATTTGAAAACCAGGCCAATAAACACATTTTGAGTTGAATGTCGAAGAAAATTCATTATGATGTGTTGTTCTTATTATTGTTATCGCCATTTCTGTTGTTTTGTTATCATTGTTGTTATTACTGTAATTATTATTATTCTTGTTATTTGCTTGAAACATCATTTGAAAACCAGGCCAATAAACACATTTTGAGTTGAATGTCAAGAAATGCTTAAGTGCTCAAATTATGAAACATCTCATGTATAACTTTGCACAAGTCGTGTTAACTTTCCTGAACAGCTATTAGACCATATGGGATTTATAAATTTAAAAAATCATGGTGTATCATTAGTTATACCTTTTAAGTTACAAATCAGCACTTTTTAAAGTTGAAAGCAAAACAAGAAAAGGCACCAGGAGACGATATCATGGACTACAGATGTAGACATTCAAAATCCAGTCATCAATTAATGTAAAACCATTGATTTGCTCGAGAGAATCAATGAGAAAAGGCATTTGGATGCCGCCAATTGAACGTATCTACTACAAGACATATCACATCCCACCTCTGGCCTTTCATCAGCTCCAAGGTTTTGAAGTAACGAGAAAACAGCGAAAAGCAACTTGTCACAATGAACTGTATCTATCGAGGAAGCTTGGTCCACAACACTGGGTGTTTGTTCTTCTGGCTTTTGACCATCTATTTGCTTTGGAATGGAATGCCCGTCTACAATATAAAAATAAGATAATAAAAAAAAGCAGATTAAATTCTTTGATCACTAGTTTAGAGAGAGAAGAACTATTAATGGGCTAATAGATCTACAATGGTAAACTAACCTGTTTCCTTTTCCTCTGCAGATCCATGAATAATCCCCTTTGCAATAAAGTCAGTTGTAGTCCACAAAAGGCCTATTGCCGTCAGGCTTATGTTAAGCTCTGTCTTCTGAGCGCTGTAAGCTCCAGTCACATCAACACATCTGTAATATTCAGATTTAAACTCTGGATTACCTCACATTATTTAAAGTGGCAACCATAGCTGCCCATATAGCACTAATGAGATTATTCAACAATTTCTTCAGTACTCTAGTAGGTAAATACACATAAAATATATGTCATTGTCAGCATGTATAACTACACATATGTGCAAAAGCATCAACCAAGCTTTAAAAGAAATATTCACGTCACTGAACATTGGATCATAAGGCTAAAAACAATTTCCAACATTGAATAAGTACTCCATGCAGAATAATAAATTGCAGGTACCATGGAACTCCCACGACTTCAATACAGTGTATGTGTAGAGGGGAAAAAAAAAAAAAGGGAGAGAGAGAAGCCAAGTTTGCGAGCTTACACTTGTAGACAGTCTGCAGGTATATTGGAAAGCCCATCATTCATGATCACACGTAGGCTCTACAAGAAAGACTAAACTTAACCACTGAATGGAATAGGAATTGAAAAAAAAAAAAAAAAAAAATCATAAGCAGAAGTCTAACAGCTCTTTCTTACCTGGAAACCTAAAGTGACAAGTTCCTTCTCTGAAGCATCTGCTACAGACCTTAGAAAGGAATAAAAGTGGAGCGGATCAATGAGCTAAATTCAAAGGGAGGGCGAGGGGGAAGGAAGCATGAAACAAAGATAAAGGCAAACCTTAACATTTCAAGAATGTTTGACCAACTGTACTGTAACTTCTCTCCATGCCTCTAAAACATATGTAGCTTCTTTTTGGTAAGAAATATTACAAACATAGGCTTAAAAAAAGAAAAAAACAAAAAACAAAAAACAAAAACAAAAAACAAAAAAAAAAACAAATTAACTGAAATAGTGTTCAGTAATTTACACGTTACCTCTAAAACATGCAGAAGAATCTTTAAAGATCCAGCACGCACTTCCACACTCTGACTAGAGAAATAAAGAACCCTCAGCGGAGATATGGCAGCACATTCAAGTGACGTTATTTCTGTAAGCATAGTTTCCATCTAGAGAGGGAGAACGTGTGTCAATGATAACTCTTGTTAATTAATTCTTATTGAAGCAACAAATATTACAAAGGAAAGAGTTCTCACTGTCTGTGATGTCCCTTTGGGTCTAGTTGATAAAGATTCCTGCAAGTGATCTGACCCTAAAACAGCACATATGGATTTATCTAATGCATCAAGTGCCATATTTCGTAAATGCTGGTTAGGTTTGTCCGCAAGCTGTAAACCATTTTAGGATGTCAAGACTCAAGAAGAATGTATACGGAGCTAGAAAGTAAAGGTATAAGAAAAATTACAAGGAGATACCTCGAGAAAGTGGCCTACAACTAGATCCCATAGTGGCTCCACTCCTGTTGCACGGTAAACAAATCGATAATTGGACCAATCATAAAAAAGAAACATGACGAATTATGCATCAATATAACCTGCATAGGCTTCATGGTAGTACCATCTTTTAAGTGACTATAGGGAATCTATAATCCACGTACAACTAATACTTAACACAATCAATGATCATGCACACACGCACACACACACAACAATTCACAAAAAAAAAAAAGGAAAAGAAAAAGGAACCATAACTGACAAACATTACATACTATGAAGATTATTAACAAGGATTGATATCATTCTTTCCACTGAAAAAGTGATGCTTCCAAGTTTTTGACTCGATGTTGGTCCAGAAACAATTGAAGTTGCAGATACACATTGCTCAGACAGCTGACGTAATGCAGAAAGAAGGGACTTCACAGCAGATATATGCATCAGTGCTGAGCTTTCAAACAGCTTCCAAACAGAGAAAAGCATAGGTCAGAACATGTAGGTTATCATATTACTAGATACTATTCATGTATGCAAGTGCACACATGCATATAAATTTCTAGGGCTAAAGGAACAAAATGACAAATGGCCCACGTTTTTACCAAGTGCCAATCGATTTTCTTGTTTAAATGAACGCAAGAGATGGGGAATGGCTCATAGGATTTTTTTTTTTTTCCACGGAAGAAACAAGAACTAGAGAAGGGCACATAGTTTTAGTTTACTGTTTTAAAAAGTTCCTGATAAGGTATTTTTATGAGAAAATGCGTTGTATTTTTCCTTCTTTCCAGAAGGAAAGAACATGGGCACATCCAATAAGGAAAAAATATATATTTCTAGAGGATCTTGAGAGATATTAACAGTTTTATTGTATTCAGCTTGACAGACAGGTAGCTGCATGGGTTACCTGAGAATTCAACGAAGAAAGAATACTAAAATCACTGTATTGACCGGATGATTCCCTCATAAGCTTTTTGGCACCTGGTGAGACCTCCTGTGAAGATAAAACTAATAAAATTACAATCGTAGGAAAATGTTATGAAAATCCCAGAAACAATAATATTTTTAGTGACCAATTACTAATCAAAAGTCAAATTTTCCCACCCTTATTTTTTTCTTCTTTTTTCTTCTTTTCCTTTTTTTGGTAATTTCTAGAGTTCAAGTTTTGATATAATTTCTGGGATTGTTGTAATTGTGAAAGAAGTTCTACCTTAAAATAAAATGAGAAGTATAAGCAAAAAGTAAAAGTTAAAAATCATAACTTTTCCAAATAACCTTACCAAGCACACTACTTGCATCATGTTATGTGCAAAAGACTTTTGAGGCCTACAAAAGATAACAAACTGGCCCTAACACTGCTGAACCTCTTCCCTAGTAATATGATTTCCCTGATAATATTATTACTCGTATAGCTACAACTCATGTTATAACAAACATTACCTGTGTGGTGGCATGTGGTGAATGGATTGCTCGGTCTAGAGCTGCTAGGGTTTCCAAGACCTGCCGTTATTCACTGAATGAGTTGACATGAACAGCACTTGAGGAACAAATACAGAGTCAAACGACATACCAAAACCCACGATGGGCCCAACACATTATGCAAGCGATGAGCAATGTTGAAGAGAGTTCTTAAAGCCTGAGGAGCAAAAACAAAGAGTTGGAAATACAGATAGTCAAACGACCAGATACTAATAACAAAAGAATTCCGTGATGATACTGAAGCAGAAAAAGGAAGATTCCAGTTAAACGTAGAATAGAATGTACAGCGATAATAAAGCAAAACGAAATACCTGCACATTTTTGGGGGTCAGGACAACGCTGTCCCATTGATCAACTGAGGATTCAGAACGTTTAGATCCAGGAGACTGTAAGGCACTGCTGAAATCTCAATTTAAACCAACTCCAGTGATGTCAGGTCGCGAAAAATACTAAATTTAGGGAAGAACAAAAGAAAAGGACAAACTTGCACAGACAACTCTCAACAACGAAGATAGCAAGATACAAGCCCGAGAAGTTCAAGGATATACTCTGTACCTCTTCTTCTCTGCTTCAATGGGAAAATTTATTGTAAACTTGCAAAGGGATGCTAAAAAAGAGTTAAGAGGTTCTACAGCATGAAGAACACCACATGCCTGTGGAATCATCATTTGAATTACAGGTTAGAAATAGAATGATGAAGTAATTTAAGAAAGAAAAGAGAATGCTTCATTGCCAGATGCCAATAATAAATAGGCCAGAATCCATGACATGAAAGACTCTTTACTTTTGTGAGGTAAAATGAGATAGAGTGTCGCTGAAATTGTGGCTGACCTATGCTGAGTCAACATGTCAGAATGATGATTACCTGTGTGAATGCCTGATATCCCTTTAGTATTTCCAACACAATAGCTTCTCCTTGTGACCTATGAGAGTGACTAGAAGATATCAAAGACCAACCACTACTGGGCTACTGGTAAAATATTATATGCATTAGTATAGAATTCATCCAACCTTGACAAAATAAGGGATAGTGCATCTAGAATGGTCAACCATAATGAATCAACCATGGCAAGGCAAAGCAGTGCAGTTTTCCCAGAGCAATTATTAGGCAGATCATAATCACACCTAGGAGATTCAAGCTGGTACATAAGACAGATTCAATCAGCGCTCAGATGAACTGCTACCCTATTACTATAGAAGAAAAATATATGACGAGATTAAAATAAAAATAATAAATAAAAAACTACCTCACCAACATCCACTGCTTCATCTGTCAATGCAGCAACTGTAAAGACAACGCCCAACAAACCCTCAACAGCCAGAGTTATAGCATGAGCTTCACTAGCAACTAAGACAGCAGTATTGGATGCGTCATTATCAAGGCTCCATTCGATTCCTGCAGAGAGGCATGTAAACATCTTAATGATAATTCCTTGCACATGATTCTAAAGAGGCAATATGAAACGTAGGAGCACATCCCAAAATATTCCATGAAGAAAAGCTCTAACATCCGCAAGTAGGAGAATAAGTTCCATCCACATTAGATCGATAAAATATTGAAAAAGATATTAAGTTCTCATAACCATTATCTTCAAATCCGGAGGATCGGGATTTCAAGAAAAACATAAAACCCTTTTTAAGGAACCACTTATCTTGAGAGGAAAACATAATACATCTGATATATTCTGCATCAGCCAAAGAAGGATTACCTTTGGCTTTGCTGCTAAACATCCCTGCAACAGCTGTCAGACTCTCCTCACTAGTCTCTTGAACCTGCAGTGTTAAAATTTCTTTTAGAAAAAAAAAAAATTACCAATTTCTCATAGGAAATAATGAGAAAAAATAGAATCTACACATTTACTATCTGAATAAATTATACACACTAATTACTCGTGAGAAATTGTACAAGGAGGATAACGATTGAAGGGATAGAATGGATTGCCATATTGAAGGATACAACAATTGGTTGGAGAGCGTTTGAAATTGAAGAGGTAAGATAGGCAGTTTTAAGCTGCAATAGAAATAAGTCGCCCGACCCAAGGGTCCACTTCGGGATTTTTTTCAGAATTACTCTTTTAGCAACAGTTTTGGCAATATTTTTAAAATATCCCAGAAAAATATTTTCATTGGGCTAGAACTTAATGTTGATTTCTTAGTGGATTCTACTCCATGATTTTGTGTGGCTTTAAAGCTCTCTTTTTTTTTTCTTTTTCCTTTTTTGATAAGAAACGAGTTTTTACAAATGAAGCTTCCAAACGGACAAGGGGTCCATTAAAAGAGAAAACAAACAGCATGCCACTCCTTTTATGTAAATTTTATTATGTGATTAAGATCATCGTTTCACATTGAATTTAAACACAACCAGACATACATACACGTTAACAAATCTCACCTGCACACTTGAAACAACTCTAGCAAGAGCTTTAACAATGCCCTCAACAACATTGGTATTCTTCAGATGCCTACGAAGCAGACAAAAACCGGTAAATTATGCATCATTATAGTTCTTATAAAACCTGACTTCTTTTAATGAGGAAAATAAAAGGATAACTCCATGAACCACAGTTGAATAACCATCTCTCGTGTAGAATTCAAACATTTTGTTTAACCAAGGGGGAAAAACAAAGTAAACCTGACAATGATTAGAATCCTAATATCAACCACACAATGAATGCTATTATTTGAACCTCCAAGGTATAACTGGAACTTGATCCCTCATCACAATTTAATTTGATTAAGAAACCAGAAAAGTCATGGACCTCTTAAATGAAGAGTGAAAGTAAAAGTTCCCCAAAATAGAGTGAAAATAAAAGATATTAAAAACATGCAAATCCACAAACCCATCCATGGATGACACTCGCCAACCATTAGCAGAAAGTGGAAACAGTTCACCAATGATAAACTCAACAATACAGATATTTCTCGATACGCAAATTTTTCCAGATTCATTTTGAAGTATTGGAAGTAACATGCTTGTAGATGTACATTTCCCAAATGGATAAAAGGAAAAATGATCATAGACTGCTAAGCCATTCAGCAAAAGTAAAAATATAATAATAATAATAATAATAATAATAATAATAATAAATAAAAATACAAAATAGAAAATAGAAAACGCCAACCAATATCAGTGAGCTTACATATCAAAGTTCTGGAAGAGAATTCGCAAAGTCCTCGGCTCCAAACAAAAACCCTGTCAAATTCCACCCTCTCTGCTTATCAAAAGGGGCTTACAATGGCACTCAATGTTTTACATATAGTACATAAGTAAAGAGTATGATGCACTTCCAACGTTACCCGCAGGACTTCAAGAACAAGAATGCGATGCCATAATGGAAGATCAAGAAAAGTAACCTTCAACAGCATACTGAGGAAAACCTGCACTGGGAAAAAAATATATATAAAATATCCAAGAACACAAATTGTTTTGGCATATTTGGAGGTCGACCCCCCATATCATAAGGATGAATTGAATAAACATTTTTAGTGGAAATTAAATGCATAAAAGTATTTTTCTCATTAAATGATTGGTTCAATTATTACTCTCACTGCTTTTTGTCATAACCTCGTAAGAGAGTAGACGAAGAGCTTATATTATATGGGAGCAGAAATTATAAAAAAGGGCTGCGTTAAAATAATCATATCTAAAACACACCTCACATTCAGTGATAAGGGATGAACTGTAAAGCCTGATAATATGAGCAACTGACCGCAAAATAAAAATACAAAATAGAAAATAGAAAACGCCAACCAATATCAGTGAGCTTACATATCAAAGTTCTGGAAGAGAATTCGCAAAGTCCTCGGCTCCAAACAAAAACCCTGTCAAATTCCACCCTCTCTGCTTATCAAAAGGGGCTTACAATGGCACTCAATGTTTTACATATAGTACATAAGTAAAGAGTATGATGCACTTCCAACGTTACCCGCAGGACTTCAAGAACAAGAATGCGATGCCATAATGGAAGATCAAGAAAAGTAACCTTCAACAGCATACTGAGGAAAACCTGCACTGGGAAAAAAATATATATAAAATATCCAAGAACACAAATTGTTTTGGCATATTTGGAGGTCGACCCCCCATATCATAAGGATGAATTGAATAAACATTTTTAGTGGAAATTAAATGCATAAAAGTATTTTTCTCATTAAATGATTGGTTCAATTATTACTCTCACTGCTTTTTGTCATAACCTCGTAAGAGAGTAGACGAAGAGCTTATATTATATGGGAGCAGAAATTATAAAAAAGGGCTGCGTTAAAATAATCATATCTAAAACACACCTCACATTCAGTGATAAGGGATGAACTGTAAAGCCTGATAATATGAGCAACTGACCGCAAAACCAAGCGGCGAAAAGAAGGCTCTCCTGCTTCTCCCTCCGGCTGATTGAACTTGGGAAAGGAAAAAGAAATGTAGTATGAAACGTGACCTTAAAAAAGGGCCTCCCATGGGCCCAATGATTCATTGCAAATACACATTTCAGAATAAAATTACCTCAGCATCAGTACGGAGGGAAGTCATTAAAAGCGAACATATCTGGTGACGCAGAACCTGTTGAATTTAGTGTAATCTTTTCACTGTTAGCGTTAGGATTTCACAAGCTAGCTCAAAGCACTTTGTTTTTTTAAAGAAGCATAATTTTACAACAGAAGAGAGAGAGAGAGAGAGAGAGAGAGGCAAAAGTATAATAATGAAGGACGAAAAAGAAGGAAAACTATAAATATGCCTACAAAACATTCTGCCAGCTCAATGAACCTAACGTTGAACACCACCACTAAGAAATAGCACCGTAGCACATTCAATATGGATCAGAAAAGAGAATTTCCCAACAAAATCAATTACTGATGTCAATGTAATATCTCAAATGATGAGGAAGCTACCAAGGCAACAAAGAAGGTACGAACACCAAATAAAATAAACTTATATGCAATATGTTTTGATCACCTGCTTATAGGGAAGAAGAGTTATGAAAACAGCAACATAACTGGATAAGATAAACCTGCAAGATAAGTATGAACTGAGAATTAAAGCAAAACCATAAAGACCAGTTGACTACAGATGAGCAACAGAAATTTCTTAACTAAATCGATGGTTTCACTAATGTATATACAGGGATAATAACTTCTTACTCAAGTATATCAAGTACAAAGGAGCGTGGAAGAGAATTGACTCGTAGCCAAATTGCCTATAAGAGAAAGGTGAAAGTATCAGTTTTCTGTTAAAAAAAAAAGGGTTCATATAATGTAACAGTGACTGATAACTGCAGCTTTTATATCGTAAATGCAACAGTGAAAAAAGTGGAAGAATTTAGAAAGAACCAAGAGATTACAAATCACGTTCAGAACATCTAGTTAACATCACATTCATAAACAGACAGTACATACTGAACCAGATGCAGCAAGAGCTGTTAGGTCTTCAAGCAGACGAAGCCCAAGCTTTCCAGCTCTAGTCAGGGTTTCTCTCACCAATTCTGACCCTCTAGAAACTGATTCATGCTCCAATGACCTGTTCATATGTAAAGCCATTATATGGACATGGAAGATACTAGATGATATAAGCAAAGATGTGCACCTAGTACACAGGTCTTCTCTAATCAGATGAACAAAGAGGATACAAATGCATATGAAATTCAAATCTAGCATGTGTACATACTAATACCTCAAACCAAAATCATATAGCGATAAATAGATGCAGAAAAAACAACTAAGCAGTGGTGTTCATGCAAATTACATACTCTGAAAGATTGATGCTGCGACTAACATCACCAGTAACTGAACTAGCTCGAGAGATGTAACCTCCAGAACCAAATTTGCCAGAAGGAAGAGACTCAGCACGAACTACATGATCGAAAATCAGGGCTACTGCTTGCCTGAAGGTAGCTGCAGCAGTACTGGAAAACTTACAGATTAAATAAGTTTCCATAAGAAAAAGACAGGTAGCATCTATTAAATTACATATTAGCTTAAGAATGAAGCTTTTTTTTCTAATAATGGGTTACACAATGGGAGGTAACCCTCCCCACCCTCATGAAGGGACTTTAACAACTCAACTAGCTGGAACCTTCAACTGACTAGAATGAAGCATTGATGAAAAACATCTACATATATAAGAATATGTGAATATGGAAGCATTGTCAAAGACAAGTTAAGTTGGGGAAGAATGACCACACACTAGGAAAACATGACTTACCTCCGCACACTGTCAGAAGATCGATTGTTTTCAAGAAGCCGAAGACAGATGTCAAGAGCTTGAGCCATATTATCCTATTAACAAAAGAAATGTTAAGGCACAAAGTTCCTTAAATACTCATCGTTTGAAAATATATACATGTATAAAAAAAATTTTGCAATTCTAACTTTTGTGAACTTTTGCCTTAAGTTTGACATCCTGGATTCAAACTTGAATATGTGTTAAATAGATAAAAATTGAGTACACAGATATGTTTCACGATATTTATTAAGCTTGGTTTCTGCCTTCTTGATTGTGACATTCTTTTCCTTGTTCCAGTGGACTCCAACTATACTTTTAAGGCATACCCAGCTATAGTTACACCACAGACTAGAGCCACATCTCAAAGAGCAGCAAACAAATTAAGTGCCAAATTATTACCTCATCTTCAGGGTGTAAACGTGACTGCAGTATAGTTAACACAGTCTGTAGTGTCTTGAGCTGAACAATCTCATCTGCCATTTCAGCATGCTGCGGGAAGCACAAGAAGATGTGCATATTAGGTAACTGGAGTAGCACAATGAAAAAGTTGTCGCTTCACCCAGGAGAACCATTGTCTTCCTAGGTGATCGGCTCAAGATTCATTTTATTCACGGTAACTGATAGAATTTGTTATGTTTTCTATTCTTATAAACCACTAGAACATAAGTCTTCACTCATTTCAATTCTAATTACTTATTAGTCCCAAAGATCTAGTTAAAAAATGCCCAACCTTCAGCTTAAGCTAGGTTCTTCCCTTACTACTAGTGATGAGACTAAGCAAAAGGATGCTCTCTTATGTAATGCGTGTCAAGTTTGAGATAAACTCTCTAGCTTTTGAGCTGTGGTAATGATTACCGTTCCATCGACGTGATGAAGCTTCATAATGCAGATTTCTTGTCATAAAAATTTAAGCCTATGGTAAATCAAATTAAAAGTAACAAGTATCATCATGCATGCCAACCACAAACTAAAGCTTACATCTTTTAGTGTTGATAGTATCTCTTTTAAGGCAGATAGAGCAACTGCATCATGAGCTATTAGCTTCTGTAAACACGAGAGTCCAATAACGCTCAGCTTGACAATTTTGACCTCACAAGCCGCCAAAAAGATTCGCAGTATGTCCTCATTTTGCGCAATCTCACTGGGACTTGACAGTGAACGAAGCTGCAAATTATCATCGAGAAACACATGAATCCCAAGCTACCACACAAACTCAATAGCATAAGTTAATAAAACTGAAACCATCCACAAGCCTCAAAAGAACGAGCATAAAATTGCACCACCTAAACTAACCAGATAATAATAACTAATAAGTGCTGTGTTCTAACTGTTCAAAAGAAAATGATGCTTGACAGAGTTCTTCTTGAGAAAGAAAATGAAATTGGCACTTTTCCAGCACAGAAGCGCGCAATCTCTTATGCATCAAACAATATCTCAAATTTTTCACTCTTTTTTTTTTTTGGTCTTCAGCATCTCCGCCTCCGAAAGAGAAAATCGAAGTCTCCTCCAAAAAGAAATAAAAATAATAATAATAATAATAATAACAAGATTTCCACTATCTGGAAAAAACTATTGCAAAATCTAATTCCAAACCATCAGGCTCTGCGCTCTTTCTTCGTGTCCTGTAAATCCAAAACATCAACCCAAAAAATAACACACTAGTACGATAATGAGACTTAGTTCAACGATGCGTTTAGTTTCAATACCAGAACTGAAATCGCAATTCGCACTCGCATACTTCCGTTCACCTCCTCCTATTTCTAAGCATCAAAACTCCAAATTCAACACTCTCTCCTTTCAAATTAAAACTCCAAATACACCTCTTAATCCACTCATCTACCAACATTTGCATTAATTACCGAGTATCAAGATATGTCTACACAATTGTGCGTGTATATACTCAATCAATAACATATAAACATGGAAGTGACCTTCAATATAGCGTGCTCAGCCCCGTCCTTGACGGCAGGGTATCGCCGGCGAGCTTCGGCGCAGAGGGCACGGAGATCTGATTCCAAGACCGCCATGAAAGCCATCGGAGGCAAGCGTTCATGAAATGTCTGGTTTGGATATAGGTCTTCCTTAGAGTTCGGAGAAAGTGGCTATGGAATCAACAGAAGCAAAACTCATAGAAAGAAACCATGGAGATCGAATCGCTCGATCAGAGAGCGCGGGTGTGGAAGTGGCAGTAGATCTTGTGCGCGAGCAGGACGAAGGATCCGTTGTGAAGAAGTGTTGCCTTTCGCACGTGCCGGTGACACAAGAGCTGCCTCGTTGGTGAGACTTTGATTTTGGGCCTTGGGCCTCGGTAAACTAAGGATACGGACTAGGCAAGAATGTCACTCGGCCTTATAGACAAACGACATTTAAACCCTTGAGCGACTATTGGTCATTAAAAAGTATTTTTTGTCTAAAATTTTCAGTTCTTCTCGTGCTTACTAAAACAATTTTCTTTATTTCTCAAATTTTTAATTTAATAAAAATTTAAGGATGATATATAGTGATAAATTGTGTTGTTATTGCTTAGAAAAATTATTTAAATTTATAGCATTCATAATTTGGGTTCGAATCGGGATGACTGAGGAACGAATATATCGGTCATATTGCTCTGATTTTTCATATTGTCTCGGTTTCTAAAAAATAATAGTTTGAAAAGGCGATTGTATTATTCTTCAGTCTAGTGAGAAATCGATTTTCTAATTTATAAATAGTGTCTTGAACACTTAAATTTAGTGAATTATAGTAGCAAAATCTAAATTAAAGAATGCAATTAGCAAAATTAAAATTAAAATTAAATTTCTACGTCAAGACAAACTGAGCATACCACTATCTGATCTGCTAGGCAGATCGAAGGACCAATCATACCGTTCTTCAGTCTAGTGAGAAAATTGGTTATCTAATTCACAAATAATGTCTCGAACACTAAAATAGTATCATATAATCAACATTATAGTTCAAGTTCATCTTATGGAGAAAGTTGAATTTTTTAAATGAGACCGGTAAATATGAATATAGATAATATAGAAATTATAGTGTTTATGATATTAATGATGCGATAATATTATATCGGTTAATAAATTCATGGAATTATCATTGGCAAAATCTAAAATAAATTGAATTTTGCATCCTAATGATTTCTTTCGAATTGAGAAAACCAGGCGTACCGCAGTCCGATCTGCTAGGCGGATTAGAAAGACTGATTGTACCGTTCTTTCGGTGAGAAGATCGTCTTCTACTTTATAAATAGTGCCTGAAACACTAACAGTTATTGAATTTTGGTAATAAAATCTAAATTCAAGATTATTGAGTGGATTCAATTTTCATGAAAATAGGAGCTTCCCTTTCCAATCGAACAAACCGGAGGGAAAACCGGTCCTGTAACAACATCATTTTATTTGACATAATACGACTATAGTAATTGTGTCACTATTACCTCAGTCAATTAAACTTGTGAAATTATGATTAGGAACTCCAATTTAAAATTCAATTTAAGAAATTATTATTAGCAAAACTACATTATAGTTCAAGTCCGTCTTATAGAGAAAGTTAGTTTTTTAAAAATGAAATTGGCATCTATAATTATAGATAATGTAGAAATTGTAGTGTTATAATAGTAACGATGTGATAATATTACCTCGGCCAACAAATCCATACAAATTCATGGAATTATCATTTGCAAAATCTAAAATAAAACATAACTTTCTATCCCAATGATTTCTTCCGTACCGAGAAAACTGGACGTACTGCAATCTAGTCGCTAGGCAGATTGGAAAGATCAATCATACATTTTCTCTAGTCCAGTGAGAAAATAAGTATTCTAATTCATAAATGGTGTCTCGAACACTCAAATTTATTGAATTATGATAACAAAATTTAAATTCAAAATCAACAATCGACAATCTATGTCTCCTATAAAGATGATAAAAAATATTACTATTGGAGAATGACAAAAAAAATTAGAAATAAATAAAATCACCATTAATTCAAATAATGAGCAAACCAACAATACCGTTCAAACTGTTTGGATTGGTTAAAAAATTTCAGACCACAATCAATCGTGTCAGTTTGCTCATTATTGTTCACTATCTTTGAAATTTTGAATTTTACAGATCGAGTACACATCAAAATGACATGAATCTTATTATTTTTTCAAATAAAACAATAAATAAGAAAACCCAATCTTTTAACAACTATTTAAAGCAAAAAGAATAGATTTTGAGACTAGTTTATCAATTTTAGAGATTGAATCTTCAAGCTTTAATGGTTTGACAATCTTGGGATTTGTCTCCCTATCATTGGAGACTACACCGGAGTGCGACTGAGAAGGACGCCAGACTTGATGAACGGCGGGGGGGGGCAAAAAAAGTGTGGAGGGAGGGTTTTTTTCTTTTATCAATTCTCTTTTTTCATTATTGTAATTTTATTTTCTTTATGACAAGGGGTATTTTGGACAAAAAAAGTGTGGAGGGAGGGTTTTTTTCTTTTATCAATTCTATTTTTTCATTATTGTAATTTTATTTTCTTTATGACAAGGGGTATTTTGGAGAAGGTAAAATTTTCATTGAAAGAGGAGGCTATCAATGCAAAACTTTTACATTGAACGCTAGTGATTCGAAACAATGTCTAGTATAAGGTTATTTTTTTAAAAGGTCCAATAAAATAGATGCTACTTTAAAGATAGTGAAGAAACTTAAGAACGACAATCAATTTGAACCAGAAGACTTAAAAACAACGGAGAAAGGGAAAGAAATAGACGACTGAAAAGATTAAAAGGTCCAATAAAATAGATGCTACTTTAAAGATAGTGAAGAAACTTAAGAACGACAATCAATTTGAACCAAAAGACTTAAAAACAACGGAGAAAGGGAAAGAAATAGACGACTGAAAAGATAACACATAAGAACGACAACGAATGATACGTCCCCAAAACAAAAAACGACAAATTACTAAAAAAGACTAAAAATTGAGAATGGCGTCAAATAAAAGACGCTCAAAAAAGAATAAGGACATTAAAATTTAAAAATATGCACGTTTAACAATCAATAGACTTAGGCCTCGTTCACTTCTCGGATTCGAGTTTTTAATTTGAGTTGAGATGTGACATTTTCTGAGAGCTTTTTACTTAACAGAAAAAGTTAAATATGACATTTTTTGAGAATTTTTTACTGTAGAAACATAAAACTAAAAACTCGAAACAATGAAATGAATGAGGCCTTAGGCACTAAGCACAAGAATCCACGTCAAAAACGACAACCAACGAGAATGAGAAAGAAACGACAAGAATGAGGAAATGAACTCCACATAGAAAACGACAGCAGATAAGTAAACAACAGCCACGTGACAATAAGCGACCTACAAAATAAAAACGACAATGAGAGTAACCTTAACAAAAAAAACGACAAGATTACAGCACATGAAAACTACAGCAAATGAAATTAGAATGAGGAATAAAAAATGACATGAAACTGAAAAGAACATACAAAGATTGAAACCACAATAAAAGTGAAAGATTACAAATACGAAGAACAAAATTATTAAGGGACAAATGAGGGAGAATCCACGTCCTGCTAATGCATAAAACAAAGGACCACATACTTTCGAAAACAAAATAATGACATTACATGCCTTTAGCATATCCAAAAGCAACTATAGTAGAACAGTGTTGAATAAATCCTTGAAATGAAATCCATCCATTCCATATTTGAGATAGGTTAAACTTAGTAGACATCAATCTGTCCACTTATTACTCGGAAGAAGGGGGAATTCTAATAGAATAGCCGAACGGCAAGTACAATTTCATGAGAAAAGACATAAAATTAGTAGGCACACGTCTCCATCGGGAATTACTCAATCAAAAGTCATGTTTTCTGCCTCATGCCTAATGGAATCAAAGAGTGAAGTAGAAAGGTAACGTTCTCCAGAACTGGGGAACACAACCTGCTCAATTTAATACACAACAAACAAATAAATGATGTGTAATCAACAAAGTTGAATAAAGTTTATATATGCATATTGACAAAGAGACATGAGTTTTTTATTAGAAAAAGTTCCGATGAATTCGACTTACAACAATGAGTTTTCCAGCATTTTCTGGCCGCTTTGCCAGCTTAATGGCAGCAGCAGCTGCAGCACCAGATGAAATCCCTACCTGCAAAAGACATGTTTTCGTAATCATAGATTCATAGCTTAGAAAATTTGTAACGCGTGCAAGAAAAAGAAATCTAGATAGAAGAAATGCAAGTCATTAATTCAACTTGACAAATCGTCGTAATTTTAGATGTCATACCAGCAGACCTTCTTTCAAGGCAATCAGCTTAGCCATTTCAATAGCTTCCTCGCTTGATATCTTAAAAGCCACAGAAACATTGCCAGTCATTAGAGGACTCGATTTCAATTAGCATCTTTCTGCAACTGAGCTCTAGATATTTTGATATGAACTTACTTGGAAAATTTCATCAAGCAGATTAACATCTAGAATACTAGGAATTATACCAGCACCAATTCCTTGGATCAGATGCTCCCCTTTTTTTAAAAAATTAAAAAACAACAACAACAAGTACATATCTCATATTATATTCAGTATGAACATGAAATGAAGCCACCCAAAAATTTCAATCCACCAAAATCACTCGATATATTGACAGATAAGTTACCAGGCAATCCCCCAGATAATACTGCACTTTCTACTGGCTCTACCCCATACACCTACATTTAAACATGAGAAACCAGATCATTATCATATTAACTTCTCTCTTTCTCGAGCTCCCTTCTTTTTTATTTTTTTTTTTTCCTATTTCTCTTGCACATGTATACTAAAAAATGTCGAACCTTGATCTGTGGATTTTGCTCCTTAAGGAATTTCCCTGCACCAGTTGCTGTACCCCCGGTCCCTATCCCCGAAACCAAGGCATCAACTCTGCCTCCTGAGTCTCTCCATATTTCCGGGCCAGTGGTTTCATAATGAATCTGCAAAAACAATGACGACAAACAATTCAAACTTGCGACGATTAGGCAACACCATGGACTGAGTTCATTGCATAGTACCAATGGATTGGCGGGGTTTTCGAATTGCTGAAGCATATATCCATTTGGTGTCTTGTTTAGAAGCTCCAAGGCCTTTTCAAGACCCCCTTTGAAGGCCTTGGCAGGTTCTGTGAGGTACACCTCAGCTCCGAAAGCTCGGAGCACAATTCTCCTTTCAACACTCATTGAAGCGGGTATGGCTAGTTTAAGCTTGTAACCTTTGAGTGCTGCTATGGATGCCAGCCCGATGCCGGTATTGCCACTTGTAGGCTCAATCAGGACAGTCTTTTAACCTCAAACCACCCGATCATCCAAGCAGTTAAAGCAAACATGTTAGTTCAAACAGTCCACAAACTTGATCTCAAATGTGAGTTGTGAGAATTGCCCTTGCACAATTAAACATGATATCAATGATATGGTCAGAAAGATTAAAAACAATTTTTAAGGATTTTGTGGGATTCATTAGGAGCTTTTTCATTACTAACCTTCCCCGGAGTGATGGGACCTTTATCCTCGGCATCCTTTATCATACTATATGCTATCCTGCAAATTGAGAATAACAGACCAAATGTGTATTTTAAAACGGCCCATAATTGCTAGAAGCCCTTATGTTGAGTAAAATCAAACGAGTATTCCAAAGAAATTGGAGGAAAATTTATGTGCCTGTCTTTGACACTAGAACAAGGTTCCATCATCTCTAGCTTGGCAGCAATCCGAGTGACACAACCATCTACAACATTGTTCAGATATACCGTTGGTGTGTTCCCAATCAACTACAGAAGGAAGAGAACAGACAATAAGCAAAAACTTGTACAAAGTTGAAGCAATTATTCTCTCTAGTCATAGTAAGTCCTCATAAAGTTAACTTCTAACTTGCCTCAGTGACATCTTTCTTTATTCCATTATTGCCCTCCATGCCGTCTCTTCAGAAAGCTGCAAAAATGGTAAAGGCAAGTGACAACAAAATCAAGTATCCACAAAAGTCAACGAACAACCAGATAAGTCCAGAAACGGCCAAGTGAAACAAACTGGGATGATACTAATGAACTTCCGAGATAAGTGCATAGGAAACAAACTGTTCGCTTCGTCAATCAAATTCGAGCGAGCCCAACTCGAGTGAAATTTTGGGCCTAATACTGCGTTCGGTAAGAAAAACTCGAATTCAAAATCGAATATGAATTCGAGTTTTCTCTCGTATGAATTCACTTTTTAACTTAAATTTTAAATTTAAAGGAGTGAAACGAACGGACCTAAACCACGTATGTTAACCTCAAGAGACCATAGTTAATTTTTGTTTAACATGCTGTATATCAAAGCAAGGGTTAGTCTTAAAAGCGGTCTTCTAATTTCACCCCAATCTTACTTGAGTAAACCTTCAAATTGTTTTAACCTTAACCTACCGACTCGTTTCAGTTTTAAACTTTTTGTTCAGTTCATGTTAAAAATAAGATGTAATATGTATAACGTTCCCTCAGTAGAGTGTTATTTTTTCGGCACTTTTAACGTCTACATTCCATGCACCCTTTGCAGATCGACTACAGAGAGCACTCAATACGACGAGCTTTCTCCAACCCGAATCAATTGACGATATTACTAATTATATGACTTCATACAACTTACCATATTGTACAACTTTATGAATAATTTATACCTTTATTAATTATTTATTTGAATGTAATTACCATATTTTGCACGGAGAAAAAAAGGCCGCAAAAATTTTACATTCCGCTAACCAATCTATTTCTAACTCAAGGACACATGCTAAATCCCACTAAGAGAGTGTTTGGTACGGGGAAATTTTTGAATAAGAATGAGAATCTTCTCAAATTCTTACGTTTAATACAAGAATTGCAATTTTTACATTATCGGGAATGTGAATTCCATGGGATTCACTTTCTTTTAAAATAGAGTAATATGAATACCACTATATATGATGTTATTCAATTCCCACGAATCTTAAAGACATGAGAAACCTGTTCAACAATGAGTAAATCACCCCAAACTCTTTAACAATCTAATACCCAGTTTTTATAAGAGATTTGTGCAAAAACGACCGATTTTAACATCCTCCAGCCTCTTACGCCACTTTCATCACGGATCACTTCTCTGCATCAAAAAGCACGCCTTGCTTGATTGTTGAAAGAGTGCAGTCAAGGCAGCTACATTTTGTTTTGTTTTGTTTTTTTTTTTAAATGATGAAAATTCACAAGCTTGGCTTTCCATTGATTTACTTTTTGTGGTCTTCTTCTTGGCTGACTCCGGAAGCATACAGCAGGGTCACACCGGTTTAAAATTCGATTCCAAGGGCTTCTCCTTATCCCCATCGTCAAAACTCCCCCATTTCCATTCGAGATTAGGCCAAAATTTGAACCCACCAATTAGTTACATCCTGTGGTTCTAAACAAATGAATTAATTAAACAATTCTTTTTAATCACATCAGCCAAATAGCATGTCTGATTGACACCAGCAACTAACATATCTGGAGGAGATTAGCCGACCATTTCCATTAAGAAGCACGCAGTCACTTTTCATCACTTTTCATCAATCTGCTTTTGTGGTGTAGAGTTATGACCGAAATAGTAGAGCGAAGCCAAGCAGATTAAGAAATCTGTAAGCACCAGACCCACCACATCAAACACAAACTTGGGAGCAAATAATCCCCATACCTGCAAGGTTGTTGTGAAGGTGGAGAAACAAGTTAATTGGCATGCACTATTGAGTAATGAAGAACTAAACATGCTAAAGAAGCGCCTTTACCATCAAATGCCGCCTATGAATTGCGACGCACACCATAGTGGCTGTTACCGTAGTGGCCATAATGAGCCCGTACAACAAATACACCTAAAATACCAAAGCTTGTATTTAGTCTTCAAAACTGATTAGGCAAAGCCAAGAGGTTGGATGATTGGAATTAACTGCTAATTTGCAAAGAAAAAGTGCAACTAAGTCAACGTAATTAGATGATAAACTTACCAGGGATAACTGTGTGAATATGACATGCTTTCGATATTCAGTCCGACAGCACGCAACAAGAAATGGAAGTCCAAATATCGGAAGGATGAGAGAGAGACCAAATGTATCAATGGTGAGAAGGATTGCTTGTCGAACTAGGACGAATTCATCAAACCTGGAAAGCATTTCTGGGGTTTTAAGTATCTATCTAGAGAGCTCAAAGAAAGTAACTCCTAATGGATAGAAGGAGATAACAAAGACCAAGTGACTGCATCACTTTGGGAGAGTCAATCATTAGTCAAATATAATTCTTTATGCCGTCTAATAGTACCAAAAGTTCTATGCTTCCACCTGTTACACCCATAGTTGGTTAACTAGCACATCCATGGATGTTGAGTTGGAAACTACGTATTTAGACACACCCATGACTCACCCGATAAAGGCTGCACCATATCGGAGGCCATCGAAAGCACACCTGATGCAAAGGTTTTCAAGAAAAAATCAGACATGAGAGAACCAAAGATCAAAAACATAAAAGCTGAATCATAAAAAGTTACAAGTCTAATATATATAAAAAAATATATTTATTAGCCAGAAACCAAAGATATTATCGAAACCAACACAGCCATTGGGAAGGACAGTGCAACAAATATGGAAACGTTTGGATAGAATAAACAACAAACCAGTGTCCAGTGCAGAAAAACAGACACACTCCTAAAATGCTCCACTGTGTTACAGTTAGCGGGTCGATTGTTGAGTTTCCAGTGCCTTTGTTGTTGGCATCGTGCTTAATATCGCCCAGCCTCATTATGCAATAACCTGCAAAAGTAGACTTAATAAAACCGATTTTCAAGGAAAAAAAGAGCTTGCGGTTCTGACTTCTGCCATTTAATGTGATAACCACGCCTATCATCCAGTGATGAATCTATGAAAGAAGAAACTATGGACCAAAAGTAATGAAAAAAGTGTACCTCCAATTATGGCTGCTACAGAAACCAAGGGCCCTTGTTTTCCCAATAGAATGATGATTGTTGAACTACATGAAGATAGCACGGCCACGGTTTTATCAACTAAAATTTTCTTCCAATCAAAAGATTTCTCTCTGTTGAAGAGCTGATGGAACATAAGTAACGATAATTGTGCAAATCCAATGGCATAAATTATCCGAGGAACCAAATTTCTTCCAATGCCTCCAAGTACCCAACCTGGACTTAATATGTTAATCTCGGAGACCCAGTGAAATGCTATGAGCATATAACTCAAAATAGATCCCATGGCGACATATTTACATAACCCCTCAGAACAGCCACTACTTATGGCCTTGTATAGGAAGATTGCCAGTAGCATCAAGAAAATCACGGGCACAATTTCAGTTATAAATGACAAAACGGGAAGGCCGTAGGTACTCCTGAGCATCCATGAAGGATAAAATTTCGAAAAATCAAAACCTGGAGTTTGCTTTGATAATCCAACTTCAATAGTAAGCCTGCAAATTGTAATTACAAGAAGGAAAACAATCACCTGCAAAGAACCAAAAATTAAAATCACAAGCACCTTCAATATTTCTTCCAGAATCCTCAAAGAAAGCGAAAGAGAATTACATGTTGGGAAACCTTTTAAGCTTACTAGAAAAAGAAATAACCACTCAAGTCTCGACATATACTTACTTCCAGTACCATCTTTTTCTTCTTCTTGATTGAATCTCGTAACTTAACAATTCCACTTGTGGCCAAAAGAAAGCTTGCTACTTTTCCTTCTTCCACTAATCAGAAAATTAACAATATCAGATTCCGCACCATCCACCACCCAAAAGAAACCCGTAAAAACAGAATAAAAAACAAAAGAATTTTACTGCAAACTAATATATTAAGCAAGTACGACACAGCCATCGCACAACTTATAAAGTATACGGAACTTACAAATATAACTATTTGAGAGGAAGCTGCACGCACGTATTGCCACTATAAAACAAGCCAAAAATAGCCCAAAGGAAATTCCTGAATCTCCCGATGCAGAAAAAGAAATGGCATTTTGCCTTTTCACCTTAGTAATAGCAAGAATATGGATGCATATTGACAGAAACATTATGCCAAAACCAATTGCCATCAACTTTAAATTAAATTCAGTCCACTTGGACCGTGCTAGCTCAGCAACACTTGCAAGGAAATTAGAATAAGCATCAATCTGCCTCTCAAGAGCAGGCAACACTGTATTGCAGCTTTCGTTTTTATAAGTGAAAAAGTTCTTTGTATGAGATACCCATTTCTCCGCTGCTTGAGCATAAAGGTCTGCTATATGGAACAAGTCTTCACTGGAAAATCCAATAACAGAAGAAGCAGAATAAACATCAATATATCTTTTCACCTGAAAAAAAGGGAAAAAAAAAAAAAAAAAGAATACATCAGGCGATGCTTTTCATTTGGGTACATACTCTTTAAAAATATGTCTTTTGTCTATTTGTAAATTAAACAAAGTTCTCTTACATATTTGCGTAATTATCCTTTTAACCTAGCAGTCTATAATAAAAAAGTGATACCTGCCAAGAATTCATGCAGAGTACATTAGCATAATTGAGCATCCATTCTTCTAATTTTGACTGGTTTTCGCAATTTTCTACTACTCCTTTAAAATTCAATGTTCCTGCACCTAAAGCATATAGCTCAGGATTCACATGCCCAATGCTGAAAAGAAATCAACAATGACACCCAAGCGTCCCAAGTGTTAGAAAAGCAAGAAAAAACTTAGAATTTTGGGCTAAAAATTACAAATTAACTAAACAATATAGAATGAGTATCAACAAATTTGAAGTGGTGGTTACAACACACCTTCCAAAAGGGAAAGGGATACCGAGCAGTGCTGAAATAGTAGCTGCAAAGTCAAGCTGCAAACATGACTAAACTAAGTGTGGATCGCACGGAAAAGTTCCAACATAATCAGAAGAAAGAGTCGCATATTTCATGAAAAAATTAATATCCCAACCTGCTGGATGGAGCTGATACGCAGATTCTTCTTATCCTGAAATTAGAACATTAAAACAAATTTATCCAAATCTCAAAAGAAAACAAACTCGAGTTCTGGCTCATGAAAACTAGTATCATTCATTGCATACATTTGAAAAGACAGTTTTCATTTCAAAAAAGACAGAAAGGATGAAAGGATGTGACTTTCTAGAGGCAAATCAGTTGACACTTTATTTACAGTCTATTTACTTAATTTGTCTGTAGTATAATAATATGACAGTTCCTTAAACCCTTGCAGCATCTCTCTTTAAGTTTTTTTGATTCCCTACAAGTATTTCTCCTCTTCTCTTCCCGATTTTCAGTGTATATTTCACTTTGTTTCCTCTTTTTAACCCCCTCAGATGGAAGGGTGATAAAAAAAAAATTAAATAATAATAATAATAATAATAGTAGTAGTAGTAATAATTAAAAAAATCAGTAGGTGTAGGAATAACATGAACAAGGGTAAAATATCCAGAATCAAGATGTCACTAGGAAATACCAAATCAGATTCACCAGATAATGTATTGTATTTGGATGGGATGGAAGATGGAGGCTGCTTAAAGCTCATGGCGAATATAGATGTTTCCACCTGCATGACGTAACTCGAGTTAGAAGTAATATATGTGATAAATAAAACCATACCACAAAGTAAATTAAAAGGGAAAATTCACCTCTTCGGGACCACCACCTCCATGATCTCCATTAATGGTCTGCCCGTGATCACCCATCACAAGTAGAAAAGTATTCTCATGTAACCCACCAGTTTCAGACTGACTCTTTAGCACTTCAATTACTTTCTGCAACGGACTAAATGGTCAGTTTGTTCACAAATAAGAGAACAAGAAAAGAGCATGCACAAGAGCATATCAACTTATTAGGGAGGTTAGTGGAAAAGCTTGCACGTTAACTCTATTGAAAAAAGTGTGACAAGCATGAAAAAGTATGGTATACAGAGGAAACCCCTCGTAATATATAAGGCAAGCGGTCCACATGGAAAGAGCAAAGATTGAAAGGGAGAGTTAATCAAAAGATTTCCTGTGTGTTTAAATTAACCACCTTTAATAGACTTTTTTTTTTCCTAAAAGAAGTTTGACAAAGAAAGAGGGAGAAACTGAAAGATGCATCACAAAAGAGGAACGACAAGAATGATTCAAGAAACTTGCCTGTAAAACGACATTGTATTGCTCCAGTTTTTCTAGCATTTGAACAGAGTCAACGCCAAAAATATGTCCAGCATGATCCTAAGACACATATAAATAGAAAAAAGAAGTTAAAATTCTTGAATAGCATGTCCAGATACACACTGATGAATAAAGTTTTTTTTTTTCCAACCCTTTTTCCTCAAGCAAAGCAATTAGTAACTTGATCCAGGTCCTAAGGAAATAGCAAGCCGCATGCTTCCAAAAACAATAATTTCTGGTTCTTCCCTAAGATGAGATATTCCAACTTTTTTAACTCAAGAACACCAAAGTAAATTCAACTTTAAAGCAAAGAAGATATCCGTACCACACCAAGGAAATGTGCAATAAGAACATCCCAATCTTCTTGATACAAGGATGGAATAAGATGGTCAATGCATCCATTGTCTACCTAGAAGATCAATGAAAATTAGACTCTTGGGATAAGTATAATTGTTTAGAACTACCTATTGGGGAAAATAACTTAAAGTCTGAGCTTACATTAAATCATACCGTATCAAGATCTTTAACATTAAAAGAGGGGAAAGGATAAGATCTTTCAAAATGATGAGGAAACAACTGCATCCATGTGTCATCCCCCATCATCACAACTCGTTTTCCATTTTGAACTAACTGCAAGAAGGTCCAAATTCGGTGTATATCACTACAAGAAACTAAAAATCTTGTAATCGGGGACAAAAAAAAGGTAATCATCACCATATAAAAGAAGAAGAACTCGAGCAAATATATAGACATAAAAGAGTAAAAAACCAACCTGATGTAACAAGTTATCTTCAGTAATTGCAGGAGCTCCAAAGCTATTCCCAACATCAATAAAAGTGGGTAATCCACCAGTTGTTATGCCCTGAAAACCTTAAAAAGAGAAGAAAATATCAAGTTAAAAGGCTGACCTAACAAAAGAAAATTGGTCTAACTTCAAAAATTTTGACTTGGAAAAAAAAGCAGGGAAAAAAAAATGATTTTCAGATGGCATGTATAGATGCTATGGCTCAAAATCTCAAAAGCCAAAACTTCAATCATTAAAGTGGAATATGTAGGAATATTAGTCAGCATTATATTGAGTTTCAGATTATGAATATAATTTATTTTATAAATGTGGAAATCCGTGATTTACAACCTGATTTCTAGGAATTAGTTGTAATCTGATTTCTAGAGACTAATTGTTAATAATTAGCTTAATTTGTTACCTAGAATAAAGGGATACTGGTTTTATATGACCAATTTCCTGTTTTTATGTTTTTTCCTATTTTAGTTGCTTATTCTCAGGAAGTGATCCTTTCCTTCCTTGCTATTTAACTCAATACAATTCGAGTGTTACTCTCACTTGCATCAAACCTAGACTGGCCACTATATCAGTTGGATGTGAAAAATGCATTTCTCAATGGGAATTTAGAAGAAGTCTACATTGAGATACCATCTGGATTTGACACACTAGCCACTACCAACAAGGTATGCAAACTCAAGAAGTCTTTGTATGGACTCAAGCAGTCACCAAGAGCTTGGTTTGACAGGTTCACTAGGGCTGTCAAGAAGTTTGGGTATGGTCAATGAGACAGACCACACCATGTTTGTCAAACACTCATCTTCGGGTAAAAAGGCAATACTCATCGTGTATGTTAACGACATCATCCTAACTGGAGATCATGATGAAGAGACACTCAAGCTCAAAAGTTTTCTAGCTAAAGAATTTGAGATCAAAGACTTGGGCAATCTCAAGTACTTCCATATGGAAGTAGCATGGTCAAAAAGAGGCATTTCAGTTTCACAGCGGAAGTATGTGTTAGACCTCTTGAAAGAGATAGGGATGCTCGAATGCAAGCCAGCTGACACTCCTATGGCCTCCAACTCAAAACTAGAAAGTAAATATGATAGTGCACCAGTTGACAAAGGAAGATACCAAAGATTGGTTAGGAAACTTATTTATCTC
>NW_010364152.1:0-262 GCF_000414095.1 Morus notabilis
TAAAATTTAAATCAATTACATACATGCTGCAAACAAACAAAATAGTCCTTTGTTTTTTAGTCACACCCACATGTATTGCAAGTCTCATCATATAATCCAGCTCTTAAAGCAATGAGCTAAGCAAATGGTATTTTCCTACAAAACCAGAAGTTTCTCCCAAACCGCTGGTAAACTGCCTCTTGTTTCGCTTCCAAGTCTTTATCACATCACACCAAAAAAAAAAAAAAAAAAAAAGTCCCCCATTACCTCCCTATATAAGGAC
>NW_010364152.1:383-919 GCF_000414095.1 Morus notabilis
CAACAAGCAGAGCTTGGATTGTGGCAACAAGTATTGGAGTTGTAGAGGCTTTGAAAGATCAAGGCGTTTGTAGATGGAATTCTGCTTTGAGATCAATTCAACATCATGCAAAGAGCAATATCAGATCTTATTCACAAGCCCAGAAAATCCCAAGTTCTCATTATTCATCTGCAGTGGCTAAGAAGTTGAAAGATGAGAAATTGAAGCAATCTGAGGAGTCTCTTAGAACAGTCATGTATTTGAGCTGTTGGGGTCCCAATAATTGAGTCCCCCTTTTTTTTGTAATATATTTTTGGATATATTAGTAAAATAGATGGTATTGATCATAGATTTGTCAATTGATAAGTAAGAAAACATCAATAATCCTATTTTTACGGGACTATAGAAAAACTCACTTGAAATAAATGAATGAAGACGAGCGAGTGTTACTTAAAAAAAAAAACAAAACAAAAAGCGACCGTATTTTTTTCTAAAAAGTAAAGAAATGTTTATTTTCTATATTCATCTCTGATTCTAAATTATGATTCATTATTTTT
>NW_010364153.1:0-809 GCF_000414095.1 Morus notabilis
TAGCTAAAAATTTAACTAGTGCCTCACGAGCACGTTGTGCATCGTATATCAAATTTTATAACCCATGTGATGTGAGTGATAGTGTTTGTTGGCAGGAGTCCACACTCCTACCTTGGTGCAATGGTAGACATATTTTCCAATGTCTATCCAGATGACCAGTACCCCTACCCTTTTTATTAGAAAAGTGTTTTTTACAATATTTACATACCGCATGAATTTCCATCTCACCTGTTTTTGGATTTGGTTGGGGCTCCTCGGTGAAATGCTGCTATGCCGGATAAGTTCGCGGTCTTTTTCCTCTGCTGCGTTCTCCAGCTTCTTCGTTGTATACTGAAGCATTATCCACCGGAGCATTTTCTGGTTCAGTGGGGGTGGGGTTGGAAGGCATCATTTCTTCCTCAAAAAATGTCTCCTCACCAAGCTCAGGAAGAGCAGTGAAATCAGGGAAATTTGGTGAGGCCATTTTCTGGAAATTGATAGAACTTGATTGAACTTTGTAAATGAAAGAGCTAGAAAATGAATGAACACGAGAAAAAAAGCTTAGAATCAAAATCAAAGAGAGAAGTTGAGAGATAGAATGAGAGTGAGATGAGAAGATGAGAGTGAATTGTTGTGTAGCATTTATGGTGGAATTAAGGGGTATTTATAGGAGATTTTTGGGTGAAAATTTTGTTTTTTTCCGTTGGGCCCTTCGCGGGCCCAACGTGCGGCACGTGACGGGCGTCCCGTTTGGCCCATCACGTGCCAAACGGGAGGCACATGACGGGCCAAACGGGAGGCCCATCACGTGCCGAACGTTGGGCCCGCGA
>NW_010364154.1:0-1406 GCF_000414095.1 Morus notabilis
AAAAAGTTAGATGTGATTGTTTGTGAGAGTTTTTTACTGTAACAAAACTTAAATTCTAAACTCGAATCAACGAAATGAACGGGACCTTAGTGTAGATTATCAAAAAGCTTCTACTTATTGACCTTAATTAATTAACATTTGTTTGTTTCTGAAGAAAAAGAAAGAGTGGGCCACTTTTAAGAATCATTTAATTTATTAATTTAAATTAAAATGTGATTTTATATGAAAATTTTTTATTATAATTAAAAGTTACGTGTGATTATTTTAAATTTTTTTTAATTATAATTAATTTTAAATTTTAAATTTAAATTGAAAAAATCAACGAGAGTTTCGGCTCATTATTATCCGTTTTTCTCGGTTCTTTTGGATGCTTATGTACCACACGCGTGTACACGCCCTCATTAGCGCCCTTAGTACCTAACTGTCCTGGATTCTCTGCCCCTTCACCGTGTCTCCTTCTCCTTCTCTTCTCTGTCCCTCCCATCATTTTTAGACACCTCATTTAAATAAAATGTCACCTCAGTTTAAACGTGATTCTGACGTTTTTTTACCTTCAGTCAACGTAAGTCACTGACATAAAATGTGACCATTTATTTATGCGGGGCATACCAATAACTCTCTCTTTCACCTGTTCATTGGTGTGGGTCCCATAACGCATTTTATTATTATTATTATTTTTTTTTTTAATTCTACCCTCAGGCAGCCTAAAGAATATCTCATTATTTCGGTCCCGTTCATTTCACCGATTCGAGTTTAGAATTTGAGTTTTGTTACAGTAAAAAACTTTCAAAAATAGTTACATCTAACTTTTTTACTATAGTAAAAGGCTCTCACATAAAGTCACATCTCAACTCAAATTAAAAACTCGAATCAGCGAACTAAACGGACCTGTTCACTTCTTCGTTGCACCAGAATACTGTAGTTGGAGAATTCCTCCTCGGCAATGGCTATGGCGGTTTCCGCCGCATCCCAAAAACTAGTGTGTCTTCCTCTAATTATTAATACTGTGTTTGGAGTAAAAATTCATGTTATAATTCAAATTATGATTCGTGACTCGTTACAGTATTTTTTTTTATAAAAAACACACATAATTAAAAATAATTCTAAATTATAATTTTTAATTCATAAACTAAACGTTGACTAATCACCGTGCCGGAGGCGGTGATGCTTCCAAATAAGGATGCTTAATTTATTTATTTTTATTTAATATTAACTAGACGTTTTGTTTATAACTTTAGAATTATGATTCAGAATTATTTTTAATTTACGTGTATTTTTATAAGAAATAATACTGTAATAAATCACGAATAATAATTTAAATTATAATATAAATTCACCAACTAAACGTACACGAGTCCGTTTGGTTCATGGATTAGAATCATGAGATTAGAATTATTTTCGATTTA
>NW_010364155.1:0-3908 GCF_000414095.1 Morus notabilis
ACATACATTACATAGTATCTAACATTCAAAATTCTACCATATATGCACAATTTTTGTGCAACATAGAAAAGTAAGCTTGTTCGTGACATAGCCATAGGAAAACTATTGTACTTACAAAAGTTTCGCTAACAATGCGTCATTTGTCTCCCTTGATGCTTTCCGACTTCAATCGTTAATTAGCCCTATTACATAAATTTTTCGATTGTTAGATTCAAAATTTACTTTGGAAAGGTCTACAATCCTTATGTTTGGTATTCAACCCCAAACTATTTTTTGTCTCAAGAATTTGCACTAAAACCGTGTACCTTCCTCAGCCATGGCCAAATTTTCCATTTCGGTCCAAAACTGTGAATTCTCATTGTGTTCGGTTCTAACCATCACCGATTATCGAAGCACCTTTCTTTTTACACTTAAATCCCTTATCCCCCTTGGAATCCAGTTTTAGTTCAAATTACTCAAACTAAATTTCGGCAGGGTTTCGCCTTATTTTTCTCATTTCCTGAGTTTTCAATAACTCGTTTTAATTCCGATTTCGGTACCTGGAGTCAAGATTCACATTCCTAAACACAGATTCCAACATAAAATTGAACAAAAACACATGTTCTTCATTTTCTAAGATTTTCGGATTTCTTAGTGTAAATCCAAAAAATTTTGTTCATTCATTTCAAAAATCACACGTTGAACTCCTATCACAATTCCCAACAAAACCTCGGTTTCGTTTTCCAGTTTTACGGATTTTTTCCGAGATGAGTTACTATTCATCCAAAAATGAAAACATGAAATTTCTCATGAAAAATTTGAAATCTTACCTCTAGAAATTGTGATTCTCCGCTAGAATGCCTCGGGTTGCATTTCTACCAAACTGAACGGAAGAAATTCCGATGAAAACGGGTGATTCCTTAGATTTCCCCTTGTTTCCCTCTTTTTCTCTCTTGGTCGGCCACTCCTTAGGGAAATATACCCATTTGGCCTCTAATGTCTCCCGTAGGTCCTTTTTAGAACAATTGAAATATTATATTAATATTTCTAATAATATCTCCTTTTTACTTTCTAATAAAAAAATAATTACTTTAATTTCATAATTTAATTTTTCTAATTTTACTTAAGTTTAACACTTAATTTAAGTGGTTCTATGTTTCCCACATTTTTCTTGTTGAGACTAAACTTTCCGTTTCTCGAAACGAGTCTCTTTCTGGTACTGATAATTTCACAACCAGTACATGTTCTATATTGCTTTTCTGGACTGTCGAGCACCTTAGGTCAAACTTCTCATGTTCAACCTAATTCTCTTGGGTATCTCATTAGTCCATTTCTTTTTCTGAAATTATCATTTTAATTGATTCAGCATTGTCCAAAACGCGTACCCTTACAGTACTCATTTTTTAGCAGTTTTCCGCTTTAACTGAATCAGGAAAATTCTATTTCAGGAACTTTTGCTAGTTTCCTTACTTCTAATATTTCTACTCCTTTTCTAACTGGTCATTTGGTCACATACCAAATATTTCAGTTTTTTATAACTAAAATATACCCGCTAAAATTTTTAACTTTTAACTAATATTTCACTATTCATAACTGATATTTACGAAATTTTTTTGTAAAAATATTTGTATTGTAACTTTACATATTTTGGAAAATTTTACCTCGTACATAAAGTTTCTACATAGCATTTTCTTGATCACATTCACATTTCTACTACTTTCTGTTCTGGAAAGAATTATGGTCAAATAGCGGACTGTCTAGATTAGACATAAATTTTCCCGGTCGTTACAATGCAGCCTGATACGTTTTATGTGTTATATTATCAATAGTTATAAGAATTTCATAGATTGTGATTCATTTTCGATGATTTAGTAATAATTTTAAATAATATAATTCTCCAGAGCTTGGTTGAATATAATATGATCGGCCTATTATATATCCTATTTGTCTAGAAGATCAATATTTATATCTACTATTCAAAACATATTTAGTTGGAAATTGATTATAAGTTAGATTTCTAGCATTGATATCAGTTTTGTTTATTTCCATCCATTCTGTCAGAGTTGTTTTATGAATATTTGGTTGTTTCATTATATTAATATGATGTTGGTTTGATTTGAATTTTATGTTTTGCATTTTTGATAAATGTATTGATAGACGTTGAATGGTTGGGTTTCTATGATGTATCGAATATTCATATAGGCGCCATAATGCTTCATAAGGTGTTATATATCTACAATTAATAAAGTTTTTTATTTCATCTATTTCTTCATAAATAATTTCTCCACACTTTTCTGTACAAATATTTTCTTCTATAACTGCTCTTATTCTATTAGGTCCTTTTGTTAGATATTTAAATAAATATTTTATAAGCATTGACCGAGAATAAATTTCTACATTAATATGAGCATTATATTTAAGACATAGATCTATATTATATGGAATAACATATCTATTATCTAATTTAATGTCATCTTTTTCAACATAAAAAAGTTGTATTTCTCCTTTTACAATTAACAAATCCATTTTCTTCGATATAGGTTTCATTTTTTATTTGTTTCGGGAATTTTTTGGAACATTCTGAATTTTTCATGCATTGAGCAGTTGGTTTTGTTATTCCACATGGTCCATGCATCATAAATTCAGCTACAATATTGAATTTTAATTTGTTTTTTTTAGGGTACGGAATTTCGGCGGAAATAAATTTATCAATTTTTGATGGATCATGTAACTTGTCATCAGTATGTAACCAAAACAGGAAATGATAGTGTGGCAAACCCCATTTCTGAAATTCTACTACGTACAGATCTACAAAATTTGAACAGAAAATTTAGTTTAGATATATTTAGTATAGGCATTAAATAATATTATTTAATATTTATAGATAAAATAACATAAATCTAGAAAAAATGTACTAACCTGCTATAATTCTTTCAAAGATATTTTCATTTTTTACCATTGATAAAAAATGTTCTAATTTTATTTTAACAAGCCTTATAATAATATCAAGTCTATCTGCAAGTTTAGAACCAGGTACTTTTATTAAAGCTCTAGTAATTTCAGGTCATTTTGGATTACATGTAAATGTTATAAACAAATCAGGATTTCCATAGTATGTACAAATTGCCATTGCATCATGATAGTTTTTATCACGCCCCCCAAACGGGGTGGGTGACGTGGTGCTCGATTAGGGATTCCCAGACAAGCCCCACTCAACTGCATTAAAATATAAATAAAATTACAGAATTTCCGAAGCCTCTGACACACAGGGCTCCACCCCACAGGACATACAGAATCGTACATACATGCTCATGTAAATAATCATTACAACAGACATCGACCACAGTCTAGTAAATCAAAATATTACATAAGTTTACAGAATTTCTCAAATTCCTTACATTTGTCCAAGAAGATGATCACAATCCTCCCTTGATCCAACAGTAGCAATCTCCAGCTACCCGCACCGCTCCTAGAGTCTCCTGGGAGGGGTTTAACACATTCGGAACATAAAACGTGAGCGAAAGGCCCAGTAGGATATGATTTGAAATGACTTAAAAGTAAACGAATAAATAAATGCGCGAGTAAATGAATAAATGAATAAGTAAATAAAATTAGACATTTAGTTCTGACAGAACAGCCGGAACCTCACATCCTTTTCTCAAGGAAATATAATTGAAAATAACCATATTATAGGCTTCAGCAAGTGATTAGCACAAATTACTTACCTAACCAAGTGCCTCGCTTACCCGGACTGAGTTTCGGGTTCTGCCCCTGAGGATGCACTCTCCAGATCCTATCTAGGCTTATAGCAATAGACTCTCTTACCGGTTCACAAGATCTCTTTATTAAGAAATCATTCATTAACGTTCTGAAATCGTTAATATGACCCCACGAACTACTCAAGCCGCGGGCCCCATGACTGGGCAAGC
>NW_010364155.1:4018-23399 GCF_000414095.1 Morus notabilis
GCTCACAAGGAAAAGGGATAGAAATCCTACCTCGCACTATCAAACCTGGGACTAGCATTGCTTTCTTCCGGCTTCCACTCCCTCAAGCCCCTTCAGTCTGAATCCTCAGCAATCACTGATACAAGACAACACTTTAGGATTAATTCTCATTCCTAAAGCAATCCAATCTCAATTTCCATCCAAGATTCCTATTAGTGTGCCCTAATCCATTTTCATGTTTCAAAATATCATTCTAAGGGTTTTTGATCTCAAAACAAGGATTAAAGATGCTAATCCATTCATCTCAAGTCCCCAAATGAAGCTAATTTGGGTTCTCTCCGAAAATAGGGGTCAAAACAGCAATTTCAGGCCGAATAAGGTCAAACCCCGTGTCAACCGGTCGACCGGTGACAAAACAGTGCATTACCTAGGCTGAACAGGGTCAAACCCCGTGTCAACCGGTCGACCGGTGACAAAACAGTGCATTACCACCGGTCGACTGGTGGTGTGTACTCCGGTCGACCGGTCAGGCCAATGCAATCCGGTCGACCGGTGGAATCAGCTGCGCGAGAGAAGCTCACGGAAACCAGTCCAAAACCTGCAAATCTCAGTCCCAAATCAAGATATTTCAAAGGAAAACCACTAGATCTGGGTTCTAGGTCCTAAAACAAGTCCAAAGAACCCAAGATCTCTAATTTCTACCCTAGTTTTACTCAAAAACCACCAATATCCGGTTTGAACCAAAAAATAAGTTTTGAAATTCAAATACTTGAGATTCAAGAGAGGTTCTTTCAGTAATCTTACCTCGAATCCTTCTCTTGACGTTGGAAACTTCTTTAAATCTTTCCTTGGTTCAAGATCCGTTTGATTTGGGACAAAAATGAGAGAGAGAGAGAGAGGTGCACGGGAAAGGAAAGAGAAAAGGAAAGGGAGAAAAGAAAAAGAAAAAGAAAAGGAAAGAAAATGGACAAGTGTTAATATTTTAAAAGAGCAGTCCAGAAATGCGCCCATACACACTTCTAGTTTAAAATAAATTACTGAGAATAATTTAAATACCTTGGAACTATTTAAACTCACACGCGTCAGAAACATTTATTAATTAGTACTCAATTAATAAATCCAGATTAGGCACACTAATAATTTCAATTACCTTAATTAATCCCAATTAATTCTTTAGGGTGTTATAGTTTTGGATCATGTATCTGGGACTTTCAGTATGACTGGAAGGAAGAATAATTCTTTTACCTATTGCTTGTGCATTTGTATCTCCTTTTGTAATAGCATCTTGAATTCCTTGATAAAATTTAGACCTCAAATTTTTTTGATTTTTTCTAATATAAACTTAAGTCTCAATTACATCATAAATTTGAACTTTTGAGTTATTTCACGCTCTTGTGATGAAATTTTCGCATTCTGTCTTGTGATGTTTCCTCACAAAAAGTTGTGGCCTAATTCCCGGGCCATGTTAACAACAAAAATATAACAACATTATAACCGTAAGAGAATAAAAGTTTTGAATAAAAATAAATAAAGTTTTGATAAAGAAAGGCATTAAATTGTAGTAGGACTTAGAACACTGTGTAAATATCAAATGTTAGTCAATTAAATAAGAATAACAGTAAATAATCGAAGGTGGACGGAAACGGAAAAAATGTTAGGCGCAGGAAAAGCAAATAGAAAATTATACAATAGAGTCATATACAGAATCGGGAGGAAAAAAACAGAGGGAAAAATGATAGAACAATATAAAAAATAATAAGAATGAAATAGTTTATGCAATATACTTAGTTGCACTAACATATCACATACATAAATTAAAGCTGTGTATAGAAAAAATGAATGCTTTATACTATACTGTATATTGAGTAAAGATTATAAATATAAGAAGAAACATTTGGAAAACATAAGATTCTATATAAATATTTGGTTCAGGTTATAATCATTTGTTGTCAAGAACATTTACCATGAGTAATTGGAAACAAATCTAGCAATATACACGGCTGCCATCTATATTATTAAGGAATTTATGCCATAGGTAACAAAAATTAGTATATAAATAAAATATTAAATCTATATATAGAAAGAAGATATGTTTTTTTATTAAATTTTTTATAAAGAAAGGCATTAAATTGTAGTAAGACCTAGAACACTGTGTAAATATCAAATGTTAGTCAATCAAATAAGAATAGCAGTAAATAATTGAGAGTGGACTGGAAGGGAAAAAATGTTAAGCGCAAGAAAAATAAACAGAAAAGTACACAATAGAATCATATACAGAACCGGGAGAAAAAAAAACAGAGGGAAACATGATAGAACAATATAAAAAAATAAGAATCAAATAGTTTATGCAATATACTTAGGTGCACTAACATATCATATACATAAATTAAAGCTGTGTATAGAAAAAATAAATGATTTATATTATACTGTAAATTGAGTAAAGATTATAAATATATGAAGAAACATTTAGAAAACATAAGATTATATATAAATATTTGGTTCAGGTTATAATCATTTGTTGTCAAGAACATATACCATGAGTAATTGGAAACAAATCTAGCAATATGCACGGCTGCCATCTATATTAATACGGAATTTAAGCCATAGGTAACAAAAATTAGTATAGAAATAAAATATTAAATCTATGTACAGAAATAAGGTATAGTTTTTTATTACATTATAAAGTAATTGCAGTATATAAAAAAATAAAGAAACATCTAAAAGAAATAATGTTGTATATAAATATTTGGTTCAGATCATATTCATTTATTGTGAATAATATATACCATAAGTAATTGAAATAAAATCTGGCAATATACATGGCTACCAACTACATTATTAAGGAGTTTATGCCAAGAGCAAGAAATATTAGTATAGTTTAGAATAGCGATATACAGTATTATACATATACTAAGGAAAAGGAAAGATTTCACTGTTCACTAAAAAAAAGAAAAAGAAATAAGTTAAAACCATACCATATAAAATTACAGTAAAACTATAACAAAACACAAACTAAAATATATTGGCATAAGTCCAAAATATTAAGGGCAACATCAATGATAGCCATATCTGTAATAGCAATTACTCAGCACACGTTAACAACAAATGATATATAACATCATCATAACCGGAGGAGAATAAAATGTTTGGATATAAAAAACAGAGTTTTTGATAAAGAAAGTCATTTTATTGTAATAAGATTTGGAATACTGTGTAAATATCAAATGTCAGTTAATAAAATAAGAATAACAGTAAATCACCGAGAGTATACTGGAGAAGAAAAAGAATAAAGTGCAGAGGAAACAAACGGGAATGTACAAAATAGAATCATAGACAAAAGCATTTTTTATAAATACAAAGTTACAGTAAAATTAAAATAAAAGACAAATTAAAATATATTGGCATAAGTCCAAATTAATAAGGGCAACATCAATGACAGCCATATCTGTAATAACAATTACCCGGCACATGTTAACCACAAATGAAATATAACATCATCACAACCAGAAGATAATAAAATGTTTGGATATAAGAAACTGAATTTTTGATAAAGATAGACATTATATTTTATTAAGACTTAGAAACACTGTGTAAGTATCAAATCTCAGGTAATCAAAATAGAATAGCAGTAAAAGACTAAGAGTACAGTAGAGAAGAAAAAAAGTAAAAGTACAAAATAAAATATTTCATATAACAAATAAACATAACATTATAAATCAATATTCTAAAAAATTTCAACGAAAGTAAATTAAAAAAGTGAATACCTGATTCAACGAACCACGGGCAAAACGATATATGAAGGAAAGAAACCAAAACTACTAAGCAGCAGAAAGAGAGCAAAGGAATATAAAGGAGGCGGTAAGGTTAGTAAGAAATGGCTGGTATCATTAGGCTCTTTAAACAGTGAGAAATAAAAAAGAATAGAACATGATAGATAATATTAGCTGAAAAAAGAAGACAAAGAAAGAGTAGATAATTATAGCAATAGAATAACACACAATATATATACAGAAAGTTACCAATGTTTTGCTTAATCTCGGGTATAAATCCCTGCAAACACAAAATAATAGAAGTAATGATTAATTAACGACATGCGTCACATAGCATGAAGACCACCGCAAAACGTAACCAGTAAATAAGAGACAGTTAAATTTTAGATACATATCATACAAAACGAAAAAATAAAAAATGCACGTGTCAAGGTAAAGGATTAACATAAATATTAATACATTTAGATCACGATAAATATTAGATATTTGCTCAAATTCAGAAATGCTATTAAAAAAAATGAAGAAATCAAAATATAGTAAACAAAAAAAGAGACGAAAAAATAAATAACAGGGGAAAAATATTGAAATTCTGAAAAAAAAACAACAAAGTGAAAATTTTTCCGCAAATATACTGGCCAAAAAACAAATTAATAAAAAACCATAAGCAAAATAACAAAACCCAAAATACCCACAAAAATCATAAAAACAAAAATGGGAAAAATGACTGCAAAAATGAAAGGAAAATTGAAACCCAGAAAACCAACAAAGCTAGAACAAACATATCAATATAATTAGGTGTAAAAACATAAATCTGAAGTAAACGACCAAACAACGAAGAAATAAAGTGGATAAGAACGTAGATCTGAAACAAATGAGCAAATCCATGAAACCGAAACAAAAAAAATCAACCAAACCAAATACGAAGAGAACAAATGGTGTAAGGAACGAAAAAACGACCGTGCATGTACAACCAAAGGAAAATAAAAAAAGAAAAAATAAATCATCCAAAAATATATACGCAAATAGAAAGAAGATGGAAAACAAAGAAATCTGGTACATAAATGGAAAAAAATATCTTGAAGGTTGCCGAAGGAAAGAACACGAGAAGCAAAGAAATCTGGTCCATAAATGAAAAAAAAAAGAGATCTAAAAGATTGCAGAAAGAAACAAAAGGAATAGAGAAAAGTTGCGACAAAAGGAAGAAAAATAAACACAGAGGTAGAATATCATAGAAATCAACAAACGAAAAGGGAAAAAAAAACACTCAATTTGAGTGCAAAAAAAAAAGATATAGAAGGTTGCAGAAAGAAACAAACAGAAGAGGAAAAAATGGCTCCAAAAACGAAGAAAGAGAGCGAATATCCAGAAGGTTGTAGAAAGGCACAAACGAAAAACGAAAAAATGAAACACTCATTCTGAGTAAAAATGACCAAAACGGTCAGAACAAACCAAAACACAATAAATTGACCTAAAGGGCAATATAGTAATTTTATGTTAAAATGGATATAACGGGAATAAAAAAATCATATGAAGAAATCTGTAAGAGTAAAAAAGGAAGGACACTGTTCATTACACTGTAGCGTGAATAGTGAAACCCTTACTTTCCTTTAGTTTATGTATAATATGTCAAAAGAATATACTAGTATATATAAGAGTGTATTTAGCATTATTCATCCACGAAATATAATTTAATGGTGGGCTCCGTCACGTGGAGTTAATTAATTATATCTGTCTCATTTCAAATTCCATTTCCCAGAAATTTGTTAGGTATATTGGCGCAACACATTTACGCGGTATGTGTTAATGTGGGGATTCCAAAAAAGAAAAATACGTCTTAATGTGGAATTTGGAGTTTAAATACGATGGATGACGCTCTTGTGAATTTATTTAAAAAGGTGACTTATAAATAAGTGAGATGGTTTGAAAAAGTAGAAACAACCCATGTTAAAAAAGTAAACTAACATAAGAGTCTATATTTAGGCCTCTTCACTTTATAAATTTAAATTTTTAATTCAAATTAAAATATAATATTTTTTAAAAAAATTTTACTATAATAAAAAAAATTAAATGTGATATTTTTTAAAAATTTTTTACTGTAAAAAACCCTTACTTTCCTTTAGTTTATGTATAATATGTCAAAAGAATATACTAGTATATATATACTAGGTAAAAACTTAAACGGTGAAATGAACCGGGCTTCCTATTCCTCATTCATAAAATATCATCAAATGGTAGGCTCCTCGTTCATGAAATATGGTCAAATGGTCGGCTCCTTGACGTGGAGCTAATTAATTATCTCTGCCTCAGTTCAAATTTCATTTAAACTTAAACGGTGAAATGAACCGGGCCTTCCTATTCCTCATTCATAAAATATCATCAAATGGAAGGCTCCTCGTTCATGAAATATGGTCAAATGGTCGGCTCCTTGACGTGGAGCTAATTAATTATCTCTGCCTCAGTTCAAATTTCATTTTCCAGAAATTTGTTACGTATTGGGTGGGTCATCGCTGCACATTTACGCGGCAAGTGTTGATGTGGAATTTGGAGTTTAAATGCGATATATAGATGGCACTCTGGTGAATTTATTGAAAAAGATGACTTATAGTGGGTAACACATCATGTCAAAAGAATACACTAGCATAAAAGTCTGTATTTACTATTACTCATCCATGAAATATCTTTAAATGGTGGGCTCCGTCACGTGGAGCTAATTAATTATATCTTGTCTCATTTCAAATTTCATTTCCTAAAAATTTATATTACGTACTGGTTAACGCCACACATTCACGCGCTATATATGTCCCTTTTGTTTGAAACACGTCTGTGGAAATTTGTTGTATGAACTGATGAGCTAAGTCATTATCTAGTTTAAGTCTTACTTTTATGAATATCTGCCTTTTCAAAAGCGTGCCTAGAGAGCTTTCATTCTGTAAGCAATACAAAAGCTAAGGAATACTATTTGCTCATACAAAAAAAATAGACTAGCATAAGAGTCTGTATTTAGCATTCCTCATTTACCAAATATCATCAAATGGTGGGCTCTTTCACGCGGTGCGAATTAATTGTCTCTGTCTAATTTCAAATTCCATTTCCCAGAAATTTGTATTAGGTACTGGTCATCGCCACACATTCACGCGCTATATGTCCCTTTTGTTTGAAACACGCGTGAGTGGAAATTCGTGGCATGAACTGATCATGAGCCAAGTCATTATCTTGTTTAAGTCTTGCTTTTGTGAATATCTGCCTTCTCAAAAGCGTGACTAGAGAGCTTTCATTCTGTAAGCAATACAAAAGCTAGGGAGTGATTTGGGTCAGATATCGATATGGATGCTTGTGCTTCTTCTTCTTTTTCTTCTTCTTCTTCTTCTATTTTCAATCTGGAGAAATATGATGTTTTTCTGAGTTTCAAAGGTGAAGATACGCGAAATACTTTCACAAGCCATCTTTATTCTGCTTTAGAGCGAAAGAAAATCAAGACTTACATAGATGAGAAAAGTCTTGAGAGAGGAGACAAAATATCGCCTGCACTTGTTGAAGCAATCTGGAAATCAAAGATTTCAATAATAATTTTCTCAAAGAATTACGCATCGTCATCATGGTGCTTGATGGAACTAGTACATATACTTGAACGTCACACAGAAAACAAACATATGGTTATACCCATTTTTTACGAGGTGGATCCATCTCATATACGGAAACAAGAAGGAAGTTATGGAGACACATTTCTAAAACATGAAGCACGCTTCAATGACAGCATGGAGATTTTGCAAAAGTGGATAGATGCTTTAAGGGAATCGGCCAATCTCTCTGGTTGGGATTCACGAGTCATCAGGTAAATAATTGTAATCTTTTGACTTTATATTTGCTAGCTACTCATTGTGTCAATGTCCACATATGCCTAAATAATGCACACTTCACTAATTGCTGCAAGCTTTCGAATCTCTTTGTTGAGTAATCGTTGCTAAATAACCGAGTAGTATCGTTTTACTAGAGATCGCAACAAATCTAATACATTTCATTTATTTTCTCATAATCACGTGCAAAGATGGTTTACGTACTTACTTTCATTTCCAAAAGAATAAAAGATGCATGGTTCACCTTTTGAAGATTAATGATTATGCTATTTACTTTTGAGACACTGTTAATTGTCACTTCATTTGTTGAAATCAGAAGAAAATTGAGGGAGCATAACTAGACTTTGTAAAGGATTGAGCTTCAACTTTAAAAGGTTAATTTGGGAAAATCTTGGCAAGTACCTCTTAAAAGTATACGAGTTTTGATTTTTACCCTTTACTCTTGATTAATACAATTTTTAGTCAAATACCATATTAATAAAAGGGTACTAATCAAGAGTAAGGGATAAAATTCTAGACTTATAAACGTTTAAGGGTAAGATCAACATTTTTCTCATTAAAAAACTTGTTAAGTGAAGTGGCCATCGCAAGATAGTGCTCCGTTAAGAGTCACCATTCTTGTATTTGATGGATCGATTTAGCTCGTTTGAGCAAATGGGCTGTAATACCATTTTAGAGTTTAAGGAGAGATGAGAAGAAAATTGAGGGAGAAGAATTAGATTTTGAGTAGTTATATTTATACTCTAAAAATTTATAGATGTCCCCAATAATTTATACTTTTCTAATAAAGAATTGAAAAATATATCCTTTTATAGAGATAACTTTCATAATACTTAATTTAACTCTCTCATACCCCCACCTAATTTTAATCATTATTTGATTTATAAAATAAAATAATCCCTTTTAACTATTAATGCTATATTTCTTTTTGAAACTATTGCAATTCCTCATTCACTTGTCACTTTTACCGTTACTAGTTGGAGAGACGTGCTATGCACGTGGGGGTAATTTTTTAAGTTTTATTCATGTATTAAGTTTTGATTGTTGTGTTATTACTTTTATTTTTAATAACAAAAATCTTAATTCGCTGTTTGTTAATAGACAACAAACATAAAAAAAAAATTATTTTACTAAGATAATTAGGAAAAAATATTTATGAGAATCACATTTGAAAGAAGGAAATAAACAAGATATATATTGGGAAAAAAAGATTAAACAAGGGTTAGAGGAAAAACAAAAATAAACAAGATATATATTGGGAAAAAAAGATTAAACAAGGGTTAGAGGAAAAACAAAAATAAACAAGATATATATTGGGAAAAAAAGATTAAACAAGGGTTAGAGGAAAAACAAAAATAAACAAGATATATATTGGGAAAAAAAGATTAAACAAGGGTTAGAGGAAAAACAAAAATGAGGGATTAAAGAAGCAAATAAAAAGGTATGATGACCCAAAAAAGATAAAAAAGAAAAAAAAAAAAAAGACCAAAAATCAGAAAAAAAAGGAAAGAAAAAATGGAACGTAAAAAAAAAGGGGGAGAAAATGTAAAGGAAAAAGATTAATATGATTAAATAATGTTGAGAGGAAAAACAAATTTTTTTTTTTTTTTAACTAAATAAGCAAATTAGAAAGGAAGGAAACCTAGAAAGGAAGGAAACCTAAAAAGGAAATAGGACCGAAAAAAACAAAAGAAAGAAGAGAGTTAGGGAACCCACCAGAAAATCGCCACGGTGGCGCAAGACAACATCACCACCATTAGACTATTCAAAAAATAAAAAATAAAAAATCACAAAAATCACAAAAAATAAAAAATAAACAAGTTAACAAATATATAAGTTTGAATAGTCAATGGAAATATAAAAAATGATATTTTATTTACGATTACCTCATTAAATAAAAATCTTTCTAAGGAAAACTCAGTGGAACAAAACCTTGATAAGGAAAAAAGTATACAATAAAGATAATTATGCATAAGATGTTTACAAAATTACTAAAAAAAAAGAAAAAACATAACAGTATTATGGGCCTAAATGGGCTGGGTTGGGCCGGGCCATTATAGGCCTAGACGGGCCGGGCTGGGCCGGCCCAATCCGGCCTAGTCTGGCCCATGGGCCGATATATGTTGGCCCAGCCCAGCTCACTAATATTTATGGTCTGGGCCGTGCCTTGAACAGTAACGGGCTGTGCCGGCCCGGCCCGTCACTGTGCCAGGATGGGCCTGGGCGGGCCCACGGGTCCGGCTCATTGTTACATCTCTACTAATAATCACTTAAAGGAGAAAAACTGACCCTAAAATCGTCGTCTAATGTCAACCCCTTAAAACTAATTAATAACTAATTCAAAATTTTTTTTTTAAAAGACTCAAACCTAAAATCGGGGAGGGAGGCAGCGGTGGGTTAAGAAGGCGGCGGGTCTCTGGGTAGCTTTCGTGAGAGAGAGAGAGCATGCCTTGAGAGGTATCTGGAGTTCGCGCGCGCGCTAGAGAGAGAGAGAGAGAGAGATCTGTAGAGGGTACAAAGGCAGAAGGCGAGAAAGTAATGGCTAGACAGCGACAGACTTCGCGAGAAAAAAAGAGAACGGCGTGAGAGGGTTTTGCTAGTGTTTCGAAGAAATTTAAAAAGAGGACTCAAGTATTTGAAGTCCACCTCACATTAGACGACGGTTTTTGTCAAAACTGTTGTCTAATATTTAAACTATAGGTGACAGTTTTCATAGGAACTGTTGTCTTATTGTCCATCGATACCTGCGCGGTTTTTAATAGAACATAGACAACGGTTTCGACAAAAACCGTTGTCTAGTATGTGTCATTAAAACAATTATTTTTTGTAGTGAATTTAACAGAAATTTAACTACTATTTAGAACATTAAAGCCTCTATTTGGCTAGTAAATCCTCCATTTACGTGTTTGACTGGCAAAGCCAACACTGAGTACGTAAATCATCCATTTACCAGATTGATCAGACTATTTGCTCAAGATCGCTGAGGTCCATGATCAATGTTCAGATCTCCATCGCAGCAACCTCCAAAGCTGCAACATCCTCGCGATAGTGTTTGTTCGTTGTTATTCAAGATTTGATGATCTTCAATATCCTTGCCAACATTACATTTTGTTCTTGTTGTTTAGAGTTTCTTGGAGATCACAACCGAAATCGATCGTTGCAAGGCTAACAGTGAAGTTGGAGAGAGAGATCAACAGCCAGAGAGGTTGACAGCCAAAGAGAGATCGAGAAGAGAGGGAGCAAGGGTGAAGAAAGAGAGCAACAACGATGGGGAGAGAGAAAGAACAAGCGTGAGGGAGAGGCGAGAGAGAGAGAGTGGCCGAGAGTGGCAAGGAAGAGGGAGAGAGAGGGAGCGTAGGTGAGGAGAGAGAAGGGGAGGAATAGGTGCTAAGAAATTAATTTTCTGAATAACAAAATAAGTGAGGGCATTTTTGGTATTCTAATAGTGTAGCAAATTACATTTACCAAAATTGTGCTATTTTTTAATCTTCTTAGAACTTTGTGTTTAATTTTATTGACAATTTGACATCCTAAAAATGCTATTTCCCTACTTCCCCGTATTTATATATATATGGTTATATTTATATTTAGACGATGTGAGACTTAAGTATTTTACCCTTATTAGTTTATATGCATCCAAAAATATAATTGTCGTGTTGTGTGGGAAAATGTGGTTGACACATCGGATAGTGACAAAGTTCTACGTGGCCCTGTTTTCCTCACGTTAGATAACTGTCGACGCCTGGAACTCATTTTTTCTTGCATGGTGAAAAGCCTATCGCATGGGGGTGACTCGTTAGACCGTCAATCCTATGGTTGAGACCTGCGCGATTCATCCAAGTGCCATGAAAGGGTCGGCCGCCAGAAGAAGCTACACCCTGCTTAGCATAGACGCCGATGGCAGAATGCGGAGGACGGAGTCCGTACCTTGGGAAAGATTTCTGACACAACAAGTTGCGTCTGCATTTGGAAGATGTTTGTAGTGCAGGTATTAATTATGAGCCCCTAAACCGCCCAACAACAGATGGTGGAGGGTTACAGGGAATCTGCAGAGCCTTAATAGGAGACAAATTAGATGAGTGAACAATCCAAAACGCATTAACAGGCTATGGTTTGGGCCTATGGAGGAGTAGGCCACTCAAGTGGATAGGTCTATAGAGAAGAACCGCCCACGAAGTAATCCTTGGGCTATAAAAGGGGGTAGAGCCCCGAAGGAAAAGAGAGAGTCGATTTTATGTAAATTGTAAAGAGCCCAAAAGAAATACATTACAAAGTGGATGTAGATCTTCATTAACAGAGTTAACTACTATAAATTCCGTGTGTGCTTACTTTCATTCAAGCGTTATTCTCATACTTCCAATACCACAAAATTACAACAAATACTTCGTAGCATTATTTCCAGCATAAAACAAATATTAGGCTAGTAACCCAACGGGATATCGAGAAGTAACCCGGCGTAATCCTGTTGATGAAATTTCACCGTCAACATGTCGCTCTTTAAATTAAAGCATTATGTACGTCCTAACATTATTTTTATTAGTACAAAATTCACTAACAATATTTAATCGGCTTTTAAAGCTCTCCGGCCCCTCAAATTGGAAACTGTCTGGATCACAGTTTCTGCTTTTCTGTGTTGTTTTGTCTCATGAAACGTTAATGTCGTCTTGGAAATTTACAAAAACCAAGGAAAAAATCCAAAATGTCATGAGAATGAAAAAGTTTAACCTAAGACTGTGCTATAAAACGAATTGCTTCCATCAGCATTGTTGAAAAAGATAAATGCACACCTTCCTAATTAATTTGCTTCTTTTTGTTGCAATTTTAGTCAAACTCACCACTTTCTATCCATTATGTTTTAGGCCTGAGTCAAAATTAGTTGAAGCAATTGTAGAAGATGTTTTGAGGAAATTGAACAGCGACCAATCCTCAAATTTTACTTTTGAGGGCCTGTTTGGGATTGACAAACATATTGAAAGAATCAAAGGATTGTTAAATGTTTCCTCTCCGAAAGTGCAGATTGTGGGCATTTGGGGAATGGGCGGCATAGGTAAAACAACCCTTGCTGAAGTTGTATTTAATAAAATCTCTTCTGAATTCGAAGCTCGTTGTTTTGTTGCGAATGTAAGGGAAGAATCAGAGAAGGGATCATTGGTTAGCTTAAGAAATAAACTTCTTGCTGAATTATTAAAGGAGGAACATCTAAATCTGGGAACCCCATCTTTAGGACCAACTTTTGTCAAAGAAAGGCTCCGTCGTACAAAGGTGCTCGTTGTTGTCGATGATGTATATCATGTAGAACAATTAAAATCTTTGATTGGTGACCGTGACCAATATAGCGGCGAAAGCAGAATTATTATAACAACTAGAGATGCCATGTTGCTTAGAAAGATTTCAGCAGATGGAGTGTACGAGGTTAAAGAATTGAATTGCGATGAGGCTCTACAACTTTTTAACTTCAAAGCTTTTAAAGAAAACTCTCGCATTACAGAACACCTAGAGCTATCCAAAAAAGTGGTGAAGTATGCAGGAGGTAACCCGTTGGCAATTACGGTTTTGGGTTCTTACTTTGGTTCTCTTCGTTCCAAAAAAGAAGAAAGCTGGGAGATGGCATTCAGTAAATTAAAAGTTGTTCCTCATAATGATATTCTAAACGTGTTGAGAATAAGTTATGATGAGCTAGATGAAACAGAAAAGAATATATTTCTTGATATCGCGTGTTTCTTCAACCGGATGAGTAGAGATTATGTAGAAAACATATTAAATGCTTGTGGTTTCTTTGCAAATAATGGAATAGATGATCTAATTGACAAGTCTCTTATAACTATCAAATATAAAGAGCTTTGGATGCATGATCTATTACAAGAGATGGGCCAAAAAATTGTTTGTCAAGAATCTGCAGACCTTGGAAAGCGAAGTAGGCTATGGATTGCTGAAGATGCTTATCAAGTCCTTGAGAATAATGAAGTAAGCTCCAACTTATTTCGATTATTTCATTTTAGAAATTGCTTGAACTTCCAACAGAGAGAACACCAATGATTTTTTTTTTTTTTAATCTATGCAGTAGTTTGCTGCCAACATTGATATGATATTTCTTTCTTGAATTATACTACTTTCACACACACAAAAAACAATGTCTCTATATAGAGCACTTTATATTATTTATTTTCTCCTGATATATATCAATACTTTACCTGTCTTCTAAGTAATTATTATATCGTTTACATGTTCAAATAGAATTTATATATACTTTATGGTAGGGGACTGCAAAATTCAAGGGAATATTCCTAGACATGTTCAACATTGACGAAGAGATAACAACTTGGAACCTACAACTTTCAGAAAGAAAAAACGTCAATGAAAAGGCTTTTCTTTTTATTTATTTATTTATTTATTTATTTTTTTTAGGAAAATCTAGACTGCGGTTAGGAGCTAACTTAGATATGATATTTCTTTCTTGAATTGAGGTTCAATTATACTAATTTTCATGTAAAAGAATTACATGTCTCTATATAGAATACCTTTTGTATTTATGTTCTAATGATGATACGAATTATTTCCTCAGGTCTATAATGCAACAGCACTTACGTAATTCTTCATATATATACTACCTTATACTTTATGACAGGGGACGACAAAAATTCAAGGAATATTCCTAGACAAGTCCAAAATTGATGGAGATATACACTTGGAGCCTACAATTTTCAGCAAGATGCATAATTTGAGATTATTCAAAATTTACAATTCCTCTTATGTCAAGAAAGGCAAAGTGTACCTTCACGATCTCCAGTGTCTTCCTCGTTCACTTCGGTATCTTGAGTGGCACGAATACCCTCTAAAATATTTACCGTCGAACTTTAAGCCAAAGAATCTTGTTGAACTAAAGATGCCGTACAGTCAGCTTGAGCAACTTTGGGTTGGAGTCCAGGTATATATCCTACACTGTTGAATTAAACCTAATTTATAAGGCATAGTTTAGTTATACTTGTCATTTCTTTATATTGAGTTTCAAGAAAGAAAGCTGAGATATTTTCTAATGAATGAAAATAATCTTTTTCATTATTGAATAAGCTATACAGTAATACCTTAAATAGCTCTCACAAGCTCTAACTAATTACAACCAAGGCCAATGCCTTGCTGACATGTGTACACTAATCTAACTAACTAATAACAACATAACTAATTAGTTATCTCTAACAGCCCCCCTCAAACTCAAGGTTGAAAGACTTTCAACTTTGAGTTTGTGCCTAAGAACAGGAAACTGAGAACTTGATATAGGCTTGGTGAGCACATCCGCTGCCTGATCGATAGCTGGAACATGTTTGACATCAATTTGTTTCTACATTACCTTTTCCCTTACAAAGTATAGATCAAGTTCCACATGTTTTGTCCGAGCATGCAAAACAGGGTTGGCAGCCAACTGCACGGTGCTGAGATTATCACACCACACCACTGGCCTAGTCAAGGTTTCAATCTGTAATTCCTTGAGCAGTGAGGAGAGCCAAGTAACTTCAGCAACCACATTTGCTAAGCTTCTGTATTCAGCTTCGGTTGAGGATCTAGAAATCGTGTGCTGTTTCTTAGAACACCAGGAGACAATATTTGAACCCAGAAAGACACAATATCTAGAGGTTGACCTTCTATCATCTGGATCGGAAGCCCAATCTGCATCACAATAGGCTAGCAAACTGAGTTGGGCAGATTTCTGAAGATGAAGACCAAAGTCAAGGGTGCCTCTCAAGTATCTAAGTATCCTCTTCACAGCACGCCAATGGGATTCAAGTGGTCTATGCATGAACTGACACACTATTGACAGAGTAAGACAACTCAGGCCTAGTTATGGTCACATACTGAAGAGCTCCAACAATACTTCTGTATAATTGAGGACTGTCCACTTCATCACTTCCAAAGGCTGAAAGTTTGAAGCTAGATGTCATAGGGGTTCCAATGGGCTTAGCATCCTGCATTCGTGCCTTACATAGTAAATCCATGATATACTTTTTTTGAGACAAAAGCACACCATCAGTAGTGTGAGTGACATGAATTCCCAAGAAGAAATTCACTTCTCCCATATCTTTTAAAGCAAAACAGCTGTTCAGTTGTTTTATTAACTGTTGCACCTCCTTATCATCACTTCCAGTTAGCAAAATATCATCTACATACACAAGAATAAAAGTGACATGTTGAGAGTGAAACCTCATGAACATGGATTGATCTGACTTTGAGGAGACGAATCCTAGTGCAAGTAGAGCATTTTTCAGCTTGTCAAACCAGGCTCTGGGGCCCGTTTCAGCCCATAGAGCGATTTGTGAAGTTTGCAAACAAACTGAGGATGTTTCGGATCTTCAAACCCCTATGGTTGAGTCATGTACACATCTTCTAGTAAATCACCATTAAGAAAGGCATTGTTGATGTCTAACTGTCTAATGCACTAGCCTCTTGCCAAAGCAACTGTAAGCATGACTCTAATTGTTGTTGGTTTCACAACTGGACTGAAAGTTTCATTGAAATCAAAACTGACAACTTGATTAAATCCCTTTGCCACCAGCCGTGCCTTATACTTGTTAAGTGTGCCATCTGGATTTTCCTTAACTTTGAAAACCCATTTGCAGCCAATCGGTTTTCTCCCTACAGGCAGAGGAACTAGAGACCAAGTACCATTTCGTAGAAGGGCCAAAAACTCATCATTCATAGCGGCCCTCCACTGTTTTTGAACTAATGCATCCTGAACTAAAGTTGGCTCTTGGGCTCCAATGTACACCATTGGTTTGAAAACACCCTTCTTGGAGCGAGTGACCATAGTATGAGAGTTAACCACCTCCTTTCCTTTTTGAGATGGTTGGTGTGCCAAGGATGTAGGCACAGAAAAGTCAAGGGTGCCTGTACAAGGAACATTAGTCACAGCAATTGATTCACTAGGAGAGGGTCCTGGAGCAGGCACAAGACAAGGTGACTTAGGAATAACCGAAGTTGTGGAAGGAGCATGAGGCAAAATAGAGGGCTGAATAGGGAAGACAACAAGAATAGCGGGAGTAGGGAAGGAAACGGAAAAAAAAGAGGATGGAGGGGGAGAAGTGGAAGGCAGTGTTGAAAAAGGAAACACCCCTTCATCAAAGATTACATCCCTGCAGACAAAAATTCTGCCAGACTTATCAAGACATTTGTACCCTTTTTGATTGAGACTATAACCAAGGAAAGTACACTCAGAGGATCTAAAATTGAGTTTATGTTTATTGTAAGGTCTGAGATAGGGATAGCAGGCATGACCAAATACTTTTAGTTGGGAAAAATCAGGTTTAGTGTGGAATAACACTTCCAAAGGAGTTTTGAATTGAAGGACAGAATTGGGGAGCCTATTATAGAGAAAGACAGCAGTTCGGAATGCTTCATCCCAGTATTTTAAAGGTAGAGACGACTTGGCAAGTAAGGCTAGACCATTCTCAACAATGTGACGGTGTTTCCTTTCGGCAACACCATTTTGCTCATGCACATGTGGACACGAGACACGGTGAACAATACCATGAGACACAAGAAAGTCAGTGAAAGCTCTGTACTCACCTCCCCAATCAGATTGGATTGATTTAATTTTGAAATTCAGCTGCAATTCAACTTGGGTTTTAAAGTTAATGAAGGTTTGAACTGCATCGGGCTTATTCCTAAGCATATAAACCCAAGTAAAACGAGAAAAAGGCATCAATGAAACTTATATAGTACCTGTAGCCACTTGATGACTGCACGGGTGCTATACCCCAAAGATCAGTATGCACTAATTGCAGAGGAGCAGTGTAGCAAGTTGTAGACAATGAGAAAGGGGATTTATGAATTTTACCAAGACAACATGCTGCACAAACTGAAGAAAGAGTTTTATTGCTATGAGGAATGTTACAACTCTTTAGAACTGTGGTTACAATTTTGGCTTATGGATGGCCTAGCCTGTTATGCCACAGCTCAAAAGTAGAACATGAAGAAGAAATAGCAGTATTAACTGTTGTATTATTGACAGAAAACTGATGAACATGAGAAACAGGGAATTAAATTGGACAGGATGGTGACTTTGAAGACAGATTCATCTGAGCTTGGTCAAACACATACAGCCCGTTCTTAAGATTTCCTTCCAGAAGCACAATTTTGGTAACTTGATCTTTGACAAAGCACTTGTGAGAATGAAACTCAAAGAAAACGTTATTATCATGAGCAAACGTAGACACACTAAGAAGATTTTTTGTAATCTCAGGAACATGTAAGAGATTTTTTAAGGAAAAGATTTTAGAAGCATAAGGAGACACAAAACTGGAATGACCAATATGTTTGATGGCAAGGCCCTTACCATTTCCAACATAGACCTGTTCAGGTCCGAAATAGTCTGTCATCTGAGACAGGTTGTCCGTGTTTGAAGTAATGTGACTGGATGCTCCTGAATCAGGATACCACCCTGGATTTGTAACTATCTCAGGGGTGGCAACGAAGGCTTGAGCAGGAACCGAATCCACACACGGATTTGAATTGGTGGTGGTAACATGAGCATTAGGGTTGAAAGGAGGCCTCTGTCCACGTTGGAATTGAGAAGGTCCAAGGAAAGAATGATCAAACCTATAATAGCAATCAATTACAACATGTCCAGTACGGCCACACAATTGACATTATGGTTTGTTAGAAGACCAAGAGCCACGGCCTCCATTGTGACGTCCTCGACCACCACCTGGACGGCCTCCACCTCGAGATGGAAAATTACTGACAGACTGAGACTGAAAATTCCCACAAGGAAAATTATTCCCAAATTGTGGTGAAAAACCAGAATTGAAACTTTTTTTGTTCGCTTCATTCGAATGGGAGGAAGCCAAATTAGCTTGAGCCGAATCAAGAGACTTGTGATTTTTCTCAATTCGAGCCTCTTGCGAAAGAAGAAGAGACTCAATTTCTTCAACAGAGAAGGCATCATTTCGAGCTTCTACCGTAAGAACAAATGTGTCATACTTAGAGGATAAACCTTCAAAGATTGCTGCAAGATGCTCTTTAGAAGGAACAGGATGACCGACTAAATTTAACATACTCACACAATGATGAATTTTCAACAAATACTCATTCATCATTAAAGAAGTCTTCTTGATATTTTTGAGTTGAGTTTTATATTGAGAAATCTTGGCACGAATTTGAGCAGCATAATAGAGATTTAGAGTGTACCAAACTTGTGCTGAAGTTTCTGTGACGACCCTCCTATGAGGCCGCCACTGTAACTTAAACTTTAACTTGTACTTACTGGGGTTTCTTAAAATTTGCGGAACATTTTTTTTTTTTTAATATAAGAAAGAATACTTTCATAATTTGTAACAATAATTTCAAATAAGTGAATCACTAAATTTCTTAAAGCTTTTCTTAATTTCAGTTAAGATAAAACGTTCTAAAAATATCTTTCAAACAGAGCAGCATTTGAACTCCTATTTCAAATACTCTTTAAAAGCCTTTCTAAAACTAGCCAATTCAATCAGGCCATTTAATTTTGACTTTAAAACGGATTTCGTGAGAAATCTTAAATTCAAGTACATCTTAAAGCCCTTTTAAAATCAATCATTTAAATCGTCATGTTTAAAATTTATTTATTTGTTGCATGCTCTGTTACAACGTTCTAAAACTTAAATACTCAAAACGAGGGTTGTTAGCTACAACCTCGGTTTCCTTAACATACATATGTACCTATACTTTTTAAACATACATGCTTGAAACCTTTAAATCATATATACATATACATGATTTTTCTTAAACTTACTGCGGAAGATAACTGCG
>NW_010364155.1:26484-32801 GCF_000414095.1 Morus notabilis
TTTTTTATACGCTGCTAACATCGTGCTGTGCTTGGAGATTCTTGAAATTAAGATTCTCAAACTATACTTGTACTGAAAATTATTCCGCCTTAAAATACTGCGAGAATTTATCGATCGAATTTACTTGATTGAAACATGAACTTAACATGAAATTTGCTATAGAATTTAGGAATACATATATTAATTCCATAAATCCTCCATTCACAATATAACATAATATTTTCTAAGAAAATCCTTGGCTTAAAAATACATGAATTGTATTATTTAAGGTCTGGAATTTTCTCAGTCATTACAGTTTCACAATCAACAACCCTAGCGAGAACCGTCTCGGTCATGGAAGAGAGCAGCCAAGACACCAACAGCTGATCCTGTTGCTCCCAGTTCAAGAAATCTTGATTAATCTGTCCTGCGGCTTCATCTGCGACACTAAGAAACTTCAACGGCGGAGAGCTCGAATCAGAGATGAAATCCAACAGCTTGTGCCCTCGAATCGTCAAAAGGGCTAATTTTCTCCACGTAAGGAAATTAGAGTGATCAAGTCTAATCGAGATCGAATGGCTAAAAGAAACGGGACTGAATCGCACAGAAGAATTGGAAGCTTCAGCCATGGCGGACAAGGGACCGCTTTCTCTAGAATCTTGAGGCTCTGATACCATATTGAGTTTCAAGAAAGAAAGCTGAGATATTTTCTAATGAATGAAAATAATCTTTTTCATTATTGAATAAGCTATACAGTAATACCTTAAATAGCTCTCATAAGCTCTAACTAATTACAACCAAGGCCAATGCCTTGCTGACACGTGTACACTAATCTAACTAACTAATAACAACATAACTAATCAGTTATCTCTAACACTTTATATTACAGGAACTTAACAAGTTAAGAGGCATTGATCTAAGACAATCCATTTACCTAACTCAAATTCCGGATCTCTCTAGCGCTCGAAATCTTGAGAGAATAAATCTTGCATATTGCAGAAGTTTGCTTCAATTTCCTTTGCATATTCTGCGAAATCTTAACAGGCATATTGAAGTGAATCTAAGCTACTGTGACAAGCTTCAAAGTCTTCCTCTCGAAGGTTCTAACCTTGACACTTTCCCAATGAATATATCCAGGAGCATGGTGTCGTTAGATTTAAGTTCTACTGGAATTATGTCTTTGCCTTCATCAATTGATTCCCTTAATAATCTTTCTAAATTGTCTCTCAATAACTGCACAAGACTTGCAAATCTTCCGAGCTTTATGAATAAGTTGGACTCTCTGAAAGAGCTCAACTTAGGAGGTTGCTCGATTCTTGAGACATTTCCAGAGGTTCCATTAAATATTAAATCCTTGGATATTCATGGCACGGCAATAAAAGAAGTGGCATCGTCATCAATTGAGGGTCGATTCGATCTCCAATACATCAATATGTTAAATTGTAAAAGTCTTGCGAGTTTGCCGTCGAACATTTTTAAGATGAGGTCACTTATTGATCTTAATCTTGATGGTTGCTCAAATTTGAAGAACCTTCCGGAAATCTCAGAGCCTATGAAGAGCTTAGAAATCCTTCATTTAAGCAGAACAGGGATTAGAGAGCTACCATCATCGATAGGATATCTAATTAGCGTTCAAGAATTGGAGGTTATGGAGTGCGAAAATCTCGAGTCTGTCCCGACCAATATATGCACAATGGCTGCGCTTTCGGATCTCGATCTTTCAGATTGTCCAAGACTCGAATATTTTCCTATGCCAAGTGGTTTCCTCCGCTGGGATTTGGAACATCTTCATCTGAGTAACTCTAATATAATAGAACTCCCTAGAAGCATCAAAGGACTTTCTAAGCTGAGACAGATTCACGTAAACAATTGCAAGAATCTGCGTTCTATACCAGAGCTTCCATTGGGCTTGCAAATTCTCCATGCAAATGGATGCTCGTCATTGGAGATCGTGTCAAATTCTAAGAGAGCACTCACACAAGAGTTCTGGGATTATGTTGATATTGAAGGGGATGATATTGATCTTGAATTTTCAACGTTCGCTGATTGCTTGAAATTAGATCAGAAGCAGCGTCAGAATATTTTAATTGATTTCCAGCTTCGAGTTTTTCGGACGGTTACGCAATTTGTATATGGAGACAATGAGGTACGTTTAATTTGTTTAATGTTAAGTTTTTCTTCTTCTTTTTTTTTTTTTTTTTCAGATGAACTCTTTATGCAATCGAAATAAAGCATGACTACCTTTATGTTACAGAGTTTGCCTTCTTCAAATATTTCGTGTTTTCCGGGGAATGAAATTCCGAAGTGGTTCGAGTATCAATCAGAGGGATCTTATATGAAGCTTCCACTAGAATGGCAGAATTCCAACTTCTTGGGTTTTGTGTTGTGTACAGTTGGTTACTCTTATTCGGACATCAAATTAAAGCTGGATTTAAGATGTGAAATCAGTCTCAGACAGGGCGAAAACGACGAATTTCCTTTGGAGTTTAGTGGTGTATGGGATCACTATTTTATAGTGTCATTTACATCACATTCAAGCAATTTGTGCATGTGGTATTGTGTTGGGGATTGGTCTGAATGTCTTGATGCAGTGGAAGCGTCATTTGACTTTTTGTTCATTGATTGGGATCAGAGCAAAGGTTACTGGGTTAAGTCTTCTAATGTGGAAGTGAAGAAGTGTGGGATCCACATGTTATATCAAAAGGATATAGAGGAATTCAGATTCAATTTCATTGACGCCGTTCAACATCTTGTGCTTGAGGAATCAGCTACAACTCCCGACCAGCCTGAATCCAGTGCACGTGGAACCGTCGACTTCGAAACAGATGAACCGCAACGCAAGAAAATCAAATTTACAGATTCCTGTGGCGGCTGATTATTTGATCTCTTCCAATAATGCATAGTCGGTAATTGCGAAAATGTATGAATATGGATTTTGATTTCCTTCAGCTACTTTAATTTGTGAACAATACAGTTTTGTAGTAGACTACGCTTTTATCTATAGTATTTACTTTTTTTTTTTACTTATTATTATTATTATTATTTTTGTGTGTGTTTATCCTTCTTTCAGGTTTATGGTGTTCGGAAAAGAGAACAGACATAATAAAACTAATGGTTATGCATTTTGCAGTTATGTTGCATTCTTCTCAAGAAATTGATAAAGTGGTAATGATAAATTTTTTGCGACGACAATTTTTGCGACGACAATTTCAAAAACTAAATTTTCTACTCTTTTTTTTTATTTTAATTCAGTTCAACGGTTTTGGAGTTTGCTTTGTAAAAAAATAAAAAATAAAAAACAATAATAGGCAAGTATCCTGAATTTTTCGTTGTAAGAACATTGACCTGCTTATGATTTTTGCAGTTATGTTGCATTCTTCTCAAGAAATTGATAAAGTGGTAATGATAAATTTTTTTTTTTTGAAGACAGGATTTCTGAGGCCGAAGTAAGTTGGAGCTGAGTTTGGTGGTCTGCTCCGTTAAAATCATTGTTTCTAATACGGACATCCCAATTTCAGAAATAAGAGGATATTGATGGAGATTAAAGTTGCTATTTGAATAATGATTTCTGTTCTGAAAGAAGGCAAGACTACTTTTATGTAAATTTGTTTTAATTTTGCCACGGCTTTTTATCTCTATTATTTCTTCTTGGTTTCTGATGACTGATTTTTGTACTTACTGAATGAATAGTGATATGTTAATTCAACCATAATATTTAGTATCTAGACAACGAGTATTTGGCTTTGTTTTGAAAATGTTGGCAGTTTCTGACATTGTTGGATCTGTTCACAACAAAGAATTGAGTAAGAAAGAATGTTCTTTTACTTGAGGATTTGTTGTAAAGTACAGATATGAGACTAATGTTTAAGGAAAACTAAGTATTTTTGTTATTGTTTGGTTATTAATAGCAAAAGTGTTGCTCGCATCCTGATGACTTTGTAAAAGAAGAAGCGTGGCTAAAGTTATTTCAAAGTTCGCAACTTTTGACGTCCGATGATAGCTTTTTTGTAGTGAAGAATGCTGGCTGTTTCTTGCACTGCTGGGTTTGTTGTGGTTAGCTCGATCGGCTAGAACACAGATGGATTAAGTTCGCGTGAATATCAATTCTTTTGTAGCATGTTTCTTACGACGGTGTAAGTCTGGCCCCTATTGTCTCTTGCAATGTGTTTTGAAATTGTTAATTTGCAATATAGCCAAAATGTTTGTTTTGATCCTTATTTCTTTTTTGTTTTCTAAATTAAGTGAAGTTACCAAAGCAAATCATAAAAGTCCTTATTAGGAGTATAATCTGTTTGTTTTCTCAGAGTGTCTGCGGATTGTTTCCTTGAGTTCTGTAGTTCATAGGGCGTAAAGTGTGTAGGGCCTTTGACACGATATTTTGCACAACAATCTCGGTAATGTCATCAACCAATTGATCTATTTATTCAACATATTTTCAAAATGGTTTTCGACTATTGAAATCCAATTTATCCCTTTTCCCGTTCATGGTTTTCCAACTGGAGTGTGTCCTTTTTTAACCAACTACATGACAAGCCATCAATTTTTGGCTCACACTTTGCGTTGGTTAGCTCTCTTGTTCAATATCGAAACTTGTTTTCTTCTTCCCAACTTCTTTGATTCGACGATGGCTTGGAATTTTGTATGTTTTGTCTCTGAAAATAGTGAAAAAAGGTTGTTCTGGCTATGCTTCCATGTTTATTTTAGTTATATGTCCTTTCAATTCTACTGTTCTGTATGCAGTAAAAAGAGAAGAAGTACCTAAAGATTGCTGCATTTTGGTGAAGTGCTGCATTTTGATACTTGTCTCGTGATACCAAAACAGAGATCGAAACCAGGAATCACCCAAATGAACCGAGTTAAATTGAAGTAAATAACAGATGAAAAGACTTTATGGTTTTTCCCAAAGGTAGTTTTCTGTAATTACCTAACATTAGCATTAGTTTGGGACTCAGAAGATGTTGATTTCTTCTCATAGATTTTCCTTTCTTTAGGTTAAACCAGAGTTTCCCCCAATAGAGTTGATACTGCTGTTTGTCAATTGATGATGCCTAATAAATCGGTTGCTGCTCGGAGACCAAGACTTCTAAAATCTGCCATATCAGCACTGAGTTTCCTAGAATGAATATTTGGATAATTTTTCATTGTACTTAAATGGTTTGACTATAAGTCATTGCCATATTGGATGGTGTAAATGTTGGTCTCCGAATCGAATTCGGCTGCGGAAGCGTGGGGTAGGCGGATCGTGTATAACAAAAATTTTCATAAAATCTTTGAGATATTCTATAGATTATATTAATTTATGCACGAATAAATTAATAACATAAATTTATATATTAAGAACTCAATGTCTTCCACGTCAATTCCTAGAATCCACGAAGACGTGTGTGCGGGCACACCTTAGACAAAACGGGTTAGAATAAACACTCAAATTTTCACAAACACCAACGCATGCATGATGTGAAATTTTTGGAGAAAAATTTTCCCTTCCCTCACTAAGAGAATTTCGGCCACCCCTTTTAAAATTAGGGCAAAAATTATTTTTTGAAAATTGTCTCGCGCAATTTTCTATTATTCTCTCATTTATAGAGTAGAAGTCAAACTTCTAGAAGGAATCCAATCTCTATCTCCAATATAAAACTTGTTAATTATCTCCTATTTAAATTTAGAACAAAATCTCCCACTCCCTTATCTTTAGTGTGGCCGGCCACCTTAGGGGATTCTCATCCCTGTGTGGCGCCAATATCAGATAGGGAAGGAAGAGAAAATCATTATTTATCTTGCAGTCCAATTTTGATTCAAATTCAAATTCCAATTTAAGTCAAACTTAAATTAATTTGAATTCTAAATTGAGCAACTTATCAAATAAGTTTCAATAGATAAATCTAGAGGTGTTCAAATTCAAATTTAAATAATCACATTATTTAAATAATAATTAATTCTCAATTAATTATTTTCGAGTGTTTAATTTTAGAATTCCGTAATTCTAAAATTCCCATTTTGCCCTTTGTGTCTGGTAGAATTACTAGGACGACGCGGGGACTAATGGACCTATAATCCCGAGCTCCAATAAAATTAATAATTAATTAAACACTTTAGTTACTCCACTATAAACTTGGAATTGCACTCTCGAAATTATAGATATAAATTACTTCTAAACTGTCAAGTGTCCATTTGATATAGTCACTGCATATAGATCGATCCTCCATAAATAATTCATAATTAGAGCTAGGTAAAATCTGTTAACCTCTCTAATTATATCTTTATCCTTGAGTACCATTGATTTTCTAATGGACAGTGATTCATAAAACACATTCATGAATCGGAGCTCCTACTGATCC
>NW_010364155.1:33573-35674 GCF_000414095.1 Morus notabilis
AAAAAAAAGAGTACCGCAAGGGTACGCGTTTTGGGCAATTCTGAATCAATTAAGATGATAATTTCAGAAAAGGGAATTGACTAATGAGATACCTAAGAGAAATGGGTTGAATATGAAAAATTTGACCCAGGGTGCTCGGCAGTCCAGAAAATTAGTATAGAACCTGTACTGATTGTAAAATTATTAGTACCGGAAAGAGACTCATTTTGAGAAACGAAAAGTTCGGTCTCGACAAGAGAAATATGGGGAACATAGAACCACTCAAATAAAGTGTTAAACTTAAGTAGAACTAGTAAAATTAAATTATGAAAATTAATTTAATTTCTTTAATTTAATTTAAAAAGTAATATTAGATATTATTGAAAATAATATTATATAATATTAATTAATCTCTTAAAGAGTTCCACGGAGATACTAGAAGACACTCTTGTTTTCTTTGCCTTGCCGACCAAGAAGAAAGAAAAAAAAAAGTAAAAAGTAAAAAGAATTGTTGTTACCGTGAGGTGGAGGTGGATATATACCAACAACACCACCTGTCATTATGTACGCTTGGCTGGAGGATGACTCACGTTGGTAACTTACCTTGTAAAACTACCTAAGTGTACTAAGGCTATTTCTCACGTTGAAGAACAACAAAAACTTGCTAATGCCAACGTGAAGCATAACAGAGGAAAGTTTTGGGAAAAAAAACGTGAGAAAGTGACGAAGAAAAAAAAAACAGAGAGTTGTTAGAGAGAGACAGAGAAAGGAAAATTAAGCATTTTCATTGAGATTTCTTCCGTTCAGTTCGGTAGAAACGTAACCTGAGGCATTCTAGCGGAGAAACCTCAACTTCTGGAGGGCCGATTAACGGTTGAAGTTGGAAAGCGTCAAGGGAGACAAAGGACGCGTTGTTAGCGAAACTTTTGTAAGTACCAGTAGTTTGTTTTTGTCTATGACACGAACGAACTTATTCTTCTGTGTTGCACAGAATTGTGCATATTACATGCTCAATGAATGTTAGAATAAGAATGATGTTTCTTGAATAATGTATGATGCTATGAATGATTCAAGATGTATGATGTTATGAATGTTTTAAGATATACGGTGATATAAATGTACTTATGGACCGTAAATAGTAGTAGAAATTTACTCTACGAAAAGTATGAGATTAAGTCAAAGTCAATTTCATAGAAAATTGATGGAAATGCGTTAAAACACAAAATAAGATTGAAATTACTGTCATGCTGAGAAAAAATGATAGTGAAATGACGTATAAAGAAATCATGATGAATTGCTAAAAGTAGACTAGGAGATGTTAATTATGATACTTTGCATAGATTAATTAACTTGGATCACATACCCACATTTCATATCGATTCAAAACGTAAATGTGAAATTTGTGTAGAGGCAAAACTAACAAGGTCATCATTTCAAACGATAGAAAGGAATACTGAGCCACTTGATCTAATACATAGTGATGTTTGTGACTTAAAGTTTGTTCAAACTAGAGGTGGTAATAAGTATTTTATCACTTTCATTGATGATAGCACAAAGTATTGCTATGTATATTTGCTGAAAAGTAAAGATGAAGCTGTAGAGAAATTTGCTCTCTACAAGCAAGAAGTGGAAAATCAACTTAATAAAAAGATAAAGATGGTAAGAAGTGACCGAGGTGGTGAATATGTTGAACCATTCAGTGCCCTTTGTGCACAACATGGAATTATCTATGAGGTCACACCTCCATATTCTCCCCAATCGAATGGCATTGCTGAACGAAAAAATCGTACCTTAAAGGATATGATGAATGCAATGTTAATAAGTTCTGGGTTGCAATAGAACATGTGGGGGGAAGCCATTTTATCGGCTAATTACCTATTAAATCGGGTTTCGCGTAAAAAACCCCTTATGAATTGTGGAAAGGAAGGAAACCTTCCTACAAATACTTGAAAGTGTGGGGGTGTTTGGCTAAGGTAATGGCACCAACACCAAAGAAGATGAAGATAGGTCCGAAAACGGTTGATTGTATCTTGATTGGGTATGCTCATAACAGTACCGCATATCAGTTCCTTATGCACGAGTCTAAAAACCCTGACATGCACAAGAACACGATAATAGAGTC
>NW_010364156.1:0-37072 GCF_000414095.1 Morus notabilis
CTTCACGCATGTCCACTGGCTTATCATCCTTGGTTTTAAATTCAAACCCCTGAACCAAACGAGCCAGCATCAGTTCAACCACCTGCAAACCAAGTGTCATCCCCGGACATGATCTTCTACCCGAACTAAAAGGAATATACTGAAAATTCTGGCCTCTAAAGTTGAGGTCCTCATGGGTGGTCATGAACCTTTCGGGACGGAACTCGCACGGGTCGGCCCACATGCGCGGGTCCCGGTGCAATTTCCATATGTTGACAATCAAGCGGGTGCCCTTGGGGACATGGTGGCCACCGACGAAACATTCTTCTGTGGCCTCACGTGGCCCCGTTATTGGGCCTGGCGGGTACAACCTTATCGTCTCCTTGACAATGGCTTCGAGGAATTTGAGGTTGCTGAGGTCTGATTCTTGAACCCATCTGTCCCTTCCCACGTGGGTGTCCAACTCCCTTTGAGCAGCCTTCATCACACTTGGGTTGTTCAATAGTAAAGAGATTGCCCATATGAGTGTAACAGCTGTGCTTTCTGTTCCGGTTAGGATTAAAATCTGTCAAAAGAAAAGGATGATTAAGCAAGTTATAAAATAATTGCCCATATTAATATTAGATTGAGTAAATATCATGTTATACTTTCTCTACGGTCATCCAAGAAGGTCATATTTTCCCATAACATATAAAAGTAAGAAGAAAGATGCAACTCGTGCATAGCATGAGTTAAATTTTTAATGAGTGTCATTTTATTTGGATGTGCTAAAGGTTATTCCAATTTTTCTCTTCGTTTACTTTAAATAAAAAAAAAACATAACATCATATTTATTTAAAAATATATATATATAATTATAGTTTGGGATAACTTAATCTTTAATGTCAAACATTTTCAACGTAATGATAACCGATAAAGATAAAGGTAATTTTTTTAAAAAAGGCTAATTAACATACCAACGCTGTGGCTTTAATGATAGTGTCACGGCTATAACAAGACAACATAGCATCGTCCTCTTCAATGCTGGATAACATAACGTCCATAAGGTCCCTCTCAACATCACCATTGTTACTACTCTTATCATTACTGCGTTGATCATCAAGCACTTCTCTAGCTTGACGATGCTCTTCGAGCCACTTCCCTAACACCAGATCAATCTCCTTAAAAACGCGCTTCATAGAGTTCACATGCCCGTGGACGTCCAAACACTCAGCCCACGGAATCGCGTCTGACCACACGAACACCCCACTCAGGTACAGAGCCTCCTTTATCGCCTTCTTGAACCTCCGCGCATCGGTGTCCGCATCACCGACGGTGCTCTTGATAAACCGCTTGCCGACGATCAGCCTTACGTTTATGTTAAACGTCAACTGCTCCAACAGCTCGCTCAGAGGTGCCAGAAGCCCTAATTTTGTGTACTCAAAGTACAAGCCCTTGATGAACGAGCCAACCTCCGAGGCTCGGATGTGCTGGAGCGATTCGAGCCGGTGGCTGGACAGAAGCCGGAGAGTGACCATCTTGCGGACGTCGCGCCAGTAATTGCCGTAAGGCGAGATGGCGAAGGCGGCGCCGTCGTATCCCATATACTTCCCTACCGCTATGCTTGGGCGGTTGGCGAAGAGTCTGTCGTTTGTGGTGAAGCATTCTTTTACGAGTTCCCAACTGCTCAGCACCAGGGCTCGGTGTTGGCCGAGCCTGAGTGAATAGATTGGGCCGTATTTGTCGGCCATGGCTCCGAGAATTAGAGCCACTGGGACTTGACCACCGAGAAGATGGAGATGACCTATGATTGGCAAAGCCCCAGATGGTTCAGGGACGCAAATTTTGTTTGTAATATTGTTCTTTTTTGGTTTTCTTTTGTTGGGCTCATGTTGATGGATTATCATTTTGAAGGAAGCATAGAGAAGCACGAGACTCAAAGTGGCCAGAGCTAGGGCTTGTAAAGGAAAGGAGATCAAGCACTCCATGGTATTATGTTTTGAAAAGCTAATTAAGTTAGCCAGCGTATGTACTTCTCTGCGTGGGACTTGGGAGTACGTGCATTATTTATAAAGAGCTCGTGGGGGGTCAGGTTTTGTTTGAACCATAGACCTCAATAATGCTAAGGGCCACTAAGGAGACATTTATTTTAAGGATTTTATTTAGAATCACGATTTTTAGTTCTGTTATATATGTCATCTAAATTGCAATATATATATATATATATATATACTGTTCGTCACATTTCATGCATGGTGGTGCCTCTCTGGTCCTTTGAAGTGACTTTTTGTGTTGTTTCTTCTGCAGTACGTACATATGAGTCAAAGAAAGGGTTGTTAGCTATGTCATTTGAATTTCCACTGTCCACGTGGCCTACAGATTTCTCTATAGAACAGAAGGATAAGATTTTTAAGCTATTGAAAATTATTGAGAAATCTTTAGTGTCGAATGGGAAAGATTTGGTAGGGCGATCCAGCTAAAATTTATATTATACCAAGAAAAGTTAGTTAAGTAGACGTTTGGTTCATGAATTTAAAATTATGATTCATAACTATTTTCGTTTTATATGTGTTTTTTATGAGAGAAAAACATTGTAAAAAACTATAAATCATAATTCAAAATTAAAGACGAATATAGAAAATAAACATTCCAGATTTTGAGAATCTTGAGGCGGAATAATTTAAAAAACAAAGCAGGAGGCAATTATTATATGCCTCTCATACGTGCAAGAACTAATTTGTTGGATTATACAACGTACTAGATATATCATGTGTTGGACATATATATATATATATATATATATATATGTACATGATCAAAAACCTGGGATCATTCTTTGTGGCCAAGAAATTGAATGGCCTTTCCACCACACAAACCTTCACTGTTCGTCACATTTCATCCATGATGGCTCTTTGGTCCTTTGAAGTGACTTTTTGTGTTGCTTCTTCTGCTGTACATACATAAGAGTCAAAGAAAGGGTTGTTGGCTATGTCATTTGAATTTCCACAGTCCACGTGGCCTACAGATTTCTCTATAGAACAAAGACAGAAGGATAAGATTTTTAAGCTATTGAAAATTATTGAGAAATCTATTAATGTTCATGTCTTCTCTTAACTCTATAAGTTTTTTCCCCCTAAAAGCACAAAATTTTAGAAGAAATGAAAAAAACAAAAAACAAAAAAAAGAGTTAAGCAGACACATTGCTTAATTTCCTTTGTGGAAATTAAAAGAAAATATATTATATGTTGGATAAAAGAAAATATATGTACATGATCAAAAACCTGGGGTCATTCTTTGTGGCCAAGAAATTGAATGGCCTTTCCACCGCGCAAACTTTCACTGTTCGTCATATTTCATGCATGGTGGTGCCTTTCTGGTCCTTTGAAGTGACTTTTTTTGTTATTTCACAATGGGGACATGCATCTTCTGCAGTACATACATATGAGTCAAAGAAAGGGTTGTTAGCTATGTCATTTGAATTTCCACTGTCCACGTGACCTACGGATTTATCTTGAGAACAAAAACAGAAGGCTAAGATTTTTTAAGGTATTGAAAATTATTGAGAAATATATTAACGTTCATGTCTTCTCTTAACTCTATAAGGTTTTTTCCCCTTAAAAGCACAAAAATTGAGAAGAAATGACAAAAAAAAATAACAATAATAAGAGTTAAGCAGACACATTGCTTAATTTCCTAAATATTATTTACGTATGACATGCTTACTTAGACTTTGATTTGGTCTCTTCCATTCGGCTTGATGCCATGGTGAAGTCATGATATCTCATCAATCGTCCCATCTGCTAGGCCGGCCCATTTACTTTGAAGCGTGTGAGGTTTGAAATGATATTAGGGAACTTCAAATTACAACTTAAATTTTTTTAATGTTATATTATTTTTTCTCACAAAAATTTAAATTTAATTTTTTTATTATAATATTTTTTTTTACATAAATTTATTTTTTCATGCAAAAACGTTATGACAATGAATAAAAGAGTAAACACCAATACAAAATCGACAACAATACAGAAAAGACATTAACTGGGAAAATGAAGTAACATACCAATCAAAACAGCATAAAACTAGCAAAAAAAAAAAAAAAAACATCAAACTGCATAAACGACAGTAATCTAAAAACAAAAGTAACCGCAGAAAAAGGACAATATAGAAACAACAGGCATTTCAAGAAACGACAATAGTCCTAAACAAATTATTCAGGAAACAACAGCAATCTATAAAATGACACCTATTGCAAAACAACTCTCTGAGAGCGACAATAAAAGTCGTATTGATAAACGACGTGATATGGAATAAAAGAGTAAAGAGCAATTCAAAATCGACAACAATACAAAAAACGCCGTTAACTGGGAAATTAAAAGTAACATACAAATCAAAACTGCACAAATTCAGTAGTCTAAAACAAAAGTAACCACAAAAATGATACCAACTGTAAAAACGACAACAAGGGAAAAAAAAAAAAACAATGCAAAAAAGAAACCCAGAGTGCAAGAACGACAGATAAGTGTGGCTAACGAACGATAACATAATATTTGGAAAATAACAGGAAACTACAAAGAACAAGCAGAAACGACTGCAATGGAGATAAACGATATAATTTAGAAAGGAAAGCGACATCAACAGAAAATTTACGCCATTAATAAACAGATAGCTATGACAACTGAGAAAAAAATCCAACTTAAGGGAGGAGAATAAATGTGAGAACATTAAGTTTGAATCGCGCATCATATATAGAATATTTAGCACAAGAGTAGGAGGAGAAAAAATTGCAAAAGACAACTGGCAAGTTGAAAATATGCTTTATACCCTCAAGAAAATTGCTCTAATGTCTAATGAAAATTGCTAAGAATATAATAAACTATAATCAACAGAAAGTGAATCATTAAATAATCTCATGCACTAAATTGTGAGTGTGAGAAACTAGAAGCCAATCATAATAAATCCACCCACTAAATTGAGCAAATAAAAAATGTTAGATTTTCGTTCCTTTTCCTTTGTTTTCTTCTGGTTGTCACCGATAACGAATGACATATTACATTTAGTCACTTATTTTTTTGAAGGAAAATTTCATTTTACAATGATAAATTACAAACACAAAATTAGGCGCACATGACCACTCCTTACAAGGGAATTCGACCCCGACCATTGTCTGGAACCAACTGCAAAGACGAATGAAGAACAAGAGACAAACAAAAGTACTAAGACCCAATGAGAAAAAGACCACTCGGCACATAAAATTCGAGTGCAACAAAGCTCCTTAGAAGGGACCACTAGTTGATGGATTAAACCAGTCGACCGAGACTAAACCCCAAGTAATGGGACATAAACGACACGACGTAGATAAAAACCTATTTGGACACAAACAAAACCGAATGGTGAGAAAACCACCTCTTTTATTAAAAGACAAAGACGGACATATACCGGCATCCAATACTTAAAACAAGGCGAAAGCAACGTCGCCTTTATTATAAACCTAAAATAAAAACGATAAAAAAAAGAACGTAAAAGGAAACCCTGACACCACAGAGAGAACAAATAGTGATGAGTCAATCGCCACGACCATCAAAACCAATCGAAGTAAACCGATAGAGGGCCAAGAGCATCAGAGGAGAATCACACATTCATTGATCTATGACATCCACGCGTTGTCGCTGCCTCACACAATTCTTCCCACGCTTCCCACCCTCAGATCTGCTACAACAAAGGACTCTTAGAGATCGAAAGAGAGTGGTCGCTAGTGTACGAACGTACCCTGCAAACGTAACCAAATGTGCAACATCCAGTTCCCTCTATATCAACAAATTCCAACTTCAACTGCCATGAAACCAACCCAAAAACCTAAATCCTCACCAAGGAAACTCGGATTTCTCATTCTTTGGCCGGAAATCCAACCGTCAGCTAGGTGGCGGTGTCGGATTCCAGCCCTAAATAACCCAAAGAGAACCCCCAATAGAGAGAGAAGAAGAAGAGATAGAAAAGAAAAGGAATGGTTTTGACATTTAAGATATGCTCATTATATAACTCAAGTCATATTGTTACATTATTTTTTCACACAAAAATTTAAATTTAACTTTTTTGGTATAATGTTTTTTGGATGAAAGAAAACATATGTACATGATCAAAAAGCTGGGGTCATTCTCTGCGGCCAAGAAATTGAATGGCCTTTCCACCAAACAAACTTTCACTGTTCGTCATTTTTCATGCATGGTGGTGCCTCTCTGATCCTTTGAAGTGACTTTTTCTGTTGTTTGACAATGGGGTCATGCATCTTCTGCAGTACATACATAAAAGTCAAAGAAAGGGTTGTTAGCTATGCCATTTGAATTTCCACTGTCCACGTGACCTACAGATTTCTCTTGAGAACAAAAACAGAAGGCTAAGATTTTTAAGCTATTGAAAATTATTGAGAAATCGATTAAAGTTCATGTCTTCTATTCACTCTATAAGGTTTTTTCCCCCTTAAAAGCACACAATTTTAGAAGAAATGACCCCAAAAAAAAAAAGAAAAAAAAAAGAGTTAAGCAGACACATTGCTTAATTTCCTAAACATTATTCACGTATAACTTACTTAGACTTTAATTTGGTCTCTTCCATTCGGCTTGATGCCATGGTCAAGTCATGATGTCTCATCTGTCGTCCCATCTGGTTGGCCAGGCCATTTGATTTGAAGCGTGTGAAGTTTGAAATGATACTTAGGGGTGTTTTTTTAAATTTAAATTCAATTTTTTTATATAGTGTTTTCTTTTACATAACCTAAGTTCCCTTTTCAATTTAAGTTCTCAACTCGAATCTACGAAAACGTCATTATATGGAATAAAAGAGTAAAGAACAATACAAAATCGACAACAATACAGAAAAGACATTAACTGGGAAAATGAAGTCACATACCAATCAAAACTGCATAAAACTAGCAAAAAAAAAAAATCAAAACTGCACAAACGACATTAATCTAAAAACAAAAGTAACCACAGAAAAACGATAATATAGAAACAACAGGCATTTCAAGAAACGACAATAGTCCTAAACAAATTATTCAGGAAACAACAGCAATCTATAATATGACGCCTATTGCAAAACAACCCTCTGCGAACGACAATAAAAAGATATGGAATAGAAGAGTAAAGACCAATTCAAAATGGACAACAATACAAAAAACGACGTTAACTGGGAAAATGACAGTAACATACAAATCAAAACTGCACAAAGGTCGGTAGTCTAAAACAAAAGTAACCACAAAAATGATACCAACTGTAAAAACGACAACACGGAAAAAAAAATCAATGCAAAAAAGAAACCCAGAGTGCAAGAACGACAGATAAGTGTGGCTAACGAACGATAACATAATATTTGGAAAATAACAGGAAACTACAAAGAACTAGCAGAAACGACTGCATTGGAGATAAACGACATTATTTAGAAAGGAAAGCGACATCAACAGAAAATTTACGCCATTAATAAACAGACATAATTTAGAAAGGAAAGAGACATCAACAGAAAATTTACGCCATTAATAAACACATAGCTGTGACAACTGAGAAAATTCCAACTTAAGGGAGGAAAATAAATGTGAGAACAGTAAGTTTGAATCGCGTCTCATATATAGCATATTTAACACAAGAGTAGGAAGAGAAAAAATTGCGAAAGACAACCAGCATGTTGAAAATATGCTTTATACCTTCAAGAAAATTGCTCTAATGTCTAATGAAAATCGGTGAGAATATAATAAATTATAATCAACAGAAAGTCAATCATTAAATAATCTCATGCACTAAATTGTGAGTGTAAGAAACTAACAGTATGTTTAGTTTGGAAGAATGGAAACGAATGAAAAGGAATTAAGGTTCATTCTCATGTTTGGTTGGTTTTAAGAAAATGAATAGCCACCATTTAAAATGGAATAAGTTTTCCATCAAATGAATGAATTATCATTCCTTCTTCACATGAGAGAAATTCCCATTCCAACCTCTTTTAATTTACTTTTTCATCATTAATCCTGAATATTATAATTATAAATATTATTATATTAATATTTATAATAATATTAATATTATATTATAGTAATTTATATTAGAGGGGTAACTTTGTTAGCATGAAAATATTCATATCCCATTCTATTGCATTTGTAAAAGTATAACTAAATAAATGAATCATCTTTCCTTTCCATTCTATTTCATTACCATTTTCATTTTCATTCTCGTTATCATTCCCCTACTGCAACCAAACGCACCCTAAAAGTCAATCTTAATAAATCCACCCACTAAATTAAGCTAATAAAAAATTGTTAGATTTTCGTTCCTTGTCCTTTGTTTTCTTCAAGTTGTCATTACAAACACAAAATTAGTCACACATGACCACTCATTACAAGAGAATTCGACCTCGACCATTGTCCGGAACTAACTGCAAAGACAAATGAAGAACATGGGACAAACAAAAGTAATGAGACCCAATCGGGAAAAGCCGCTTAGCACATAAAATTCGAGCGCGACAAAGCTCCCTAGAAGGGACCACTAATCGATGGATTATTACCATTCGACAGAGACCATATCCCAAGTAATGGGAACATAAACGACACAACATAGATACAAATCTAGTCGGACACAAATAAGACCGGATGGTGGGAAAACCACCTCCTATATTACAAGACAAAGACGGACACATACCGGCATCCAATACTTAAAACAAGGCGAAAGCAACATCGCCTTTATTACAAACCAAACATAAAAACAGTAAAAGAATCGAATGAAAAAGGAAACTCTGACACCACAGCTGTGACGACCCTCCTATGAGGCCGCCACTGTAACTTAAACTTTTTAACTTGTACTTACTGGGGTTTCTTAAAATATGCGGAACATTTTTTTTTTTTTTTTATTTAAGAAGGAATACTTTCATAATTTGTAACAATAATTTCAAATAAGTGAATCACTAAATTTCTTAAAGCTTTTCTTAATTTTAGTTAAGATAAAACCTTTTAGGAATATCCTTCAAATGGAATAGCATTTGAACTCTTGTTTTAAATACTCTTTAAAAGCTTTTCTAAAACTAGTCATTTCAATCGGCCATCTCATTTGACTTTAAAACGGATTTCGTGAGAAATCTTAAATTCAAGTACATCTTAAAGTCCTTCTAAAATTACTCATTTAAATCGTCATGTTTAAAATTCATTTATTTGTTGCATGTACTGTAACGTTCTAAAACTTAAATACTCAAAACTAGGGTTGTTAGTTACAACCTTGGTTTTCTTAACATACATATGTACGTATACTTTTTAAACATACATACTTGAAACTTTTGAATCATATAGACATATACATGATTTTTCTTAAACTTACTGCGGAAAATAACTGCGTGAGCGGTATCCATTCCCATCTCCACCATTCGTCCACCGCTCGCCATTGCCCTTCAAGAATTGCTGATAGGTTTCTTACCTACAACATGAACATATCTGATTGAGCTTTCGCTCAGCAAGTAGGAACTATATCTCACAAAATAACTGTAAGTACACATGAATAAATATGCATGAGCTGATTATGCTTAATTATGATGTCTTATCATAATTTTATTATCTTACCTTATCTTTCTTACTGATGGGCCCGAGTGCTCGCGTACCACTTGCGCGCAATCATCGGAACGTGAGGGTTTGCAAGGTCCCCCACGACACCGTGATTATAACTTGAATGCCTCCCTTGAGTCGGAGGACATTATTGTTATTTTCTTTTTCTCCCTTGTGGAGCTTCCACTACTAATGTAGTGTCTACTGATAATGTAGTGTCTACTGACTGGGTCTTGAATTAGATTGGATAGCCGGACGGAGAATCTAATGAAATTTTGAGTTGCGGAAAGAGCAGAAGATACTTTGTATACATACTCATGAAAGTCTCTGAGTACTCTGACATTCATTCAATAGTAATTCGGTTGAATGGCTAATTGGCTTTTACTTTAACTTAAATTTATATTTATATAAACTTTTAGTTTATATACTTTTACTTATTTATATATTATATATTAATATATTAAAGTTTTAACTTAACTAAAGTACAAAAATAAATTTGAACTTTTCGATAATCTCGAGTCAAGAACGTAATAGGACGTCTTCGATTGGTTCATAGCGACAATCGAAGATGGTAAGATTGAGATCAAATAAAAGGGAAAAATCGAAAAGAAATAAAATAGGAGTATGCGATAGATAATGATCTAGCTTGATTCTATATTTTTATACTTTTGAATTAATGAAATGAAGGGCGACAAAAGAAAGAATAGGTCTTATTATTCTGACATATTATTAACATTCCTTTGATACTTTTGAGACTTCAAGGGCTGTCTCTGCCTATTTTGCTTGTACTTAATGTTTTCCGATTATACTAGAGATCTTTTAGTATAATCATTAGAACTTGGTCTAATTGGATTTATTGGATTTTTTCATCAATGGTGTTGGATCAGAACCCCCTTTTGACTCTGCGCTGGTAATTCTACTATTATTAGTAAACAATAATTGAATAATTCCTTCATAGAGATCGAGGACATAATTCACATGGATATAGTAAGTCTCGCTTGGGCTGCTTTGATGGTAGTCTTTACCTTTTCCCTTTCACTCGTAGTATGGGGAAGAAGTGGACTCTAGAAGTACTACTAATTGAGTTTAGGAATCAAACTGTATCAATTTTTTTTATAGATCGTTCTGCAAAGACTTTTTTTTTTAATTCACTATTTCAATTTAAAAATTGAATTTCAAAAAATTTTCATTTCGAAGTTATATGTATTGGATTCTAGTGGAGTAATGTATTCTATAAATAACATATGAACTCTTTCAATCAAACAAATATTTCAATTATTCCTATGTTCGTATTTCGAAAGTACTCCAAATGGTATGAAATCTTTTCCAATCGAATTCTTCATAAATTTTCTATATCGACAATGAGTAAGAGTAAGAACGAAAGCCTTTTATATACTTTACTTTTTTTTTTACTTTTTATTTGTTATTTTTTTCCGTCTTTCCTCTTCAAAGAGAAAAGAGTTCTGTTATTACATTACGTGGATACACTTTTTTACGGGAAACAACATAGACATAGTGGTTGTACAAGGAGATACTACACATAAGAAAATATTGTCTTGGGCAAGTCACATATTGCGCACTTACCATTTGTTTTATTATTTTAAAAATTTTATTTATGCTGGTCTTTTTTTTTCATTTCATATAATGGTTGAAGGGTTAAAATTGGTGAGGTTTATTAATCCTTTTCGAAATCCGAAGAAGTTCCCATGGAACCTCTGGATACTCTGTCAACTGGTTAATCAATTACTTCTTTGTTGGAATGCTAACAAGAAGATTACTTGATTTTCTTTTATTATACCCATACCTCTTTTTCTTTCATTGATTTGATTCTTTTTTTCAATGGATATCGGAATTCATATTAAAAAAGATAAGAAATCTAGGAATTAGAATCGTAAGAGTAAGAGCTGTCTTTCGATTATTTCAAATTGATTGGAATCAACACAAATCAAATAAATCAAATAGAAATAGATGAAGCAAAGAAATAGGATTGGGACATGACACTATGTACATTCTATATGGAATTTATATCTATATAATGTCAATTGATATATATTAAATTAACCTGTATCGTCATACAGCAAACTTTATACAGTACAATAATAATACTAGTATGGTAGAAAAATCGTTTTCTACCATACTATCTAGTATCTCATAGAATACTGCTGATTCTAGTTCGATGATTTCATTTAAAACGTGAAATTTGAATCCTTTTTATTTTATTTCTTCTCTTCAATCATTGATAAAAACTAAAAAGTCACAAGTTTAATTTAAATTAATCACTTTGACTTACTGTTTTTACGTATATTATAAGTAAAAAAGCAGTAGGAATTAGAATGAACAGTGCAGTAGCAATAAATGCGAGAATATTTACTTCCATAATTTCATCCTTTCGTTTTTCTTTAATTCGCAATAACTCGGGATTTAATCCCATAGAGATAATAAATCTTTTGTCTATAAATTCAATGAGATGAATTACATCGAGATATAATCGAATCGGATCAATATCATGAATAACAATATCTGACAAATTGATTCATCGTCAAGAATTGAATAATATAACATAGGAAGATCTTTTATCCATATCGAATTCCAAAGTCAATTTTGATACAATCAAAAACCCCTTTACTTTAACTTTGATTTATATTTTTCATTCTTTTCCACCCTTTCTTTCTATAAACTAGCGCCCTCCTTGTACAATCATTTGATGAAGTATCATCTAACCGCTTTTACACTTATCATTGGTTCCAAACAAAGCCAAACAATAGAAATTAAAAAAATAAAAAGATAAAAAGAAAAGGGATTCCTGTTGGCAATGAAATTCTACTCTTTGTACTTTCTTTCACAGAACAGAAAAATGGAAGATGAATTGCTGTATTTTTTTATTGGATTTGGATCCATCGGGACTGACGGGGCTCGAACCCGCAGCTTCCGCCTTGACAGGGCGGTGCTCTGACCAATTGAACTACAATCCCAAGGAAATAACATAATAAAATAAGGTGTACAGTATACATATTCTTATGTTTTTATTCAAATACTTTCGATATGGATATGAACTTTAGCAAGAGAGGCAGTGATTACTAATAATCTTGTCGTTATTTCCAAATTAATTGGATAGTCAATCTTTCAATGAAAAAGGTCTTTTTTTTCTTTACTCTTTTCATTAGACTTTACACTTCCAGATCTTGATATGAATATAGATCATTAGCAAGATCAAAACTTGTTGGAAAAAAGAAAAATAAATAGAGTAATAGCGATAGGGATAAAGATATATCAATATCAGAGATTTTGACTGGGATCGAGCATTTCTGGAGAACAACAAATGGCTTATATCATTTCATGGTGGATCGGCGAATTATTGGGCCGAGCTGGATTTGAACCAGCGTAGACATATTGCCAACGAATTTACAGTCCGCCCCCATTAACCGCTCGGGCATCGACCCGGGAAGAATCAATCCAGGCTTAGTGATAATCCACGATCAACTTCCTTTCGTAGTACCCTACCCCCAGGGGAAGTCGAATCCCCGCTGCCTCCTTGAAAGAGAGATGTCCTGAACCGGTAGACGATGGGGGCATACTTGCCCAACCGTCATCATACTATGATCATAGTATGAATAGTTTTTTGAAATTGTCAATATAATGGAATCGTATGACTCAACGCGAAGGATCTTTCTGTCTTTCACGATTATAGAGAATTCTTTGATTATTTATATTCCTGAATCGTTCATTCTAATCGACATTTTATAATTCCATAAATAAATCTATTTTCTTTTTTTCTTTAAATTTAGAATTTAAATAATATTATTAATAATTTCAATAATTATTAATAATGTTAATATTATTTTATTTAATAAATCTTTTTTTTTTTTTCTTTTTTTTCTAAGAATTTGGTTTGGGGGGCAAGCTGAATCGCTTTATTAATGATTCGATGAAATAGTTTGGATCTAGGTTGAATTGGTAGGTACCTGTATCAATCAAATGAATTTCGTTATGATGGCAATTAGAATCTGTCTTGAAACAATTCCTTGCATTGATTGATATTTATGAAATCAAATATCACTAAACCCCCTTTTTTTTTACTTATACTTACAATTTTTTACTTATACTTACAAGTATATCCTATACTCATTATGTAAATCAAATTTATCGTTCCTGAATGAACCACTATACGTTTAAGATATATTATAACGTATACGATGTATTTATATACATATAATATGTATATAGACTAAACACATAGTGATTAGTGGCTTATTCAGGAATTGAATCAAATATGCCCTTTTAACTCAGTGGTAGAGTAACGCCATGGTAAGGCGTAAGTCATCGGTTCAAATCCGATAAGGGGCTTTGTTTTTTTCATAAAACTAGCACGGTAGTATTCATATTTGAAGGGAGAATAGAGATTTTATTAATATTTTTCTTTTTTTTAATAAATAAGTAAGAAACCATATTAATTCATTATACTATTAATTATACTATTTATTATAGTATAGTAATTATAGTTATAAGGTTGAACATTTGCTATTATGTTTATAATAATCATATATTATATTTTAATATTATAATGAATAGTATTAAGTTTATACTGAAAAATAATAAGTTGTCTACTTAAATTTTATGGTTCGAATCTTTAGTATTCTATTATTTATTACCTGTGTCTACTATTTAGGCAGAATACCGTCACCCATTCTTACTAAGAAACTGAAAGAAACGGAAGAAAGGGGGGAAAGTGAGGAAGAAAGAGATGTAGAAAAAACTTCAGAAACGAAGGGGACTAAACAGGAACAAGAGGGATCCACCGAAGAAGATCCTTCTCCTTCCCTTTTTTCGGAAGAAAAGGAGGATCCGGAAAAAATCGATTTTAAAGAGACACGATATAAAAATAAACCCGTTTATGAAACTTATTATCTGGATGTGGATCGGAATCAAGAAAATTCGAAGTTAGAAATATTTAAAGAAAAAAAAGAACTCCTCTGGTTTGAAAAACCTCTTGTGACTATTCTTTTCGACTATAAACGCTGGAATCGTCCATTTCGTTATATCAAAAACGATAAATTTGAAAATGCTGTAAAAAATGAAATGTCACAATATTTTTTTCATACATGTGAAAGCGATGGAAAAAAAAGAATATCTTTTACGTACCCACCCAGTTTGTCAACTTTTTTCGAAATGATACAAAGAAAGATGTCTCTGTTCACAACAGATAAACTTGACTCTGATGAATTATATAATAATTGGAGTTATACTAATGAACAAAAAAGAAAAAACCTAAACAACAAATTTATAAATATAATCAAGGATCTTGACAAAGCTCTAGATAGTAAATTCCTTATTTTGGATGTACTAGAAAAAAGACCTAGATTGTGTCATGATAATACGAAAAAAAAATACTTACCAAAAGTATATGATCCTTTCTTGAATGGGGCATACCGTGGACAAATTAAAAAAAGGTTTTCACTTTCAATCAAAGATAAAGTTTCCATACAAAATTACATAGAAAGAGGTTGGATAAATAAGATCCACGGTCTCTTTCTTATTATTAATTATTTAGAATTTGAAGAAAAAAAACCATTTGATAGAATTGATAAAAGATTATTATCAACAGAAATGAATTTTTTCTTGAACTTAATCAATGAATTTAATGGAAAACCAACATCAAGTTTAAATTTTAAAAAATTTTATTTACTTCCTGAACATAAACAATTACGAATTAATTTAGAAGGACGAGAAAAAAAAATAAGATTTCTATTTGAAAGATTTCTAACGGATCCTAACAATAAAACAATTAGAAAACAAGCTATTGGGATAAAAGAAATCAGAAAAAAAATTCCGCAATGGTCATACAAATTAATCGACGATTTGGAACAAGAGGAGGGAGAAAACGAAGAAGCTTTGGGAACGGATTCTCAGATTCGTTCAAGAAAATGCAAACGTGTATTGATTTTTAATCATGAACTCGAAAATACCAATGGTTATAGTAATTCCCAAGATACTAATAATAATGATGAAAGGGACGACATTGCTTTGATACGTTATTCGCAACAATCGGATTTTCGTCGAGACATAATCAAAGGCTCAATGCGCGCTCAAAGGCGTAAAACAGTTATTTGGAAAACCTTTCAAGCAAACGTACACTCCCTTCCTTTTTTGGACAGAATCGACAAAGATGTTTATTTTTCTTTTGATATGTTGAGGCCGATAAAAAAAAAATTTCAACATTGGCTATGGAAAAAGCCAGAATTCAAAATTTCAGACTATAGAGAGAAAAAATCAAAAGATAAAAAAAAAGAAAAAGAAAAAAGAAGGGAGAATGCACGTATAGAAATAGCGGAAACCTGGGATAGCATTGTAGTTGCTCAAGTAATAAGAGGTTTTGTATTAGTAATCCAATCAATTCTGAGAAAATATATTATATTACCCTCATTGATAATAGTTAAAAATATTGGTCGTATACTATTATTTCAATTTCCTGAATGGTCGGAGGATGTAAAGGATTGGAAAAGAGAAGTGCATGTTAACTGCACTTATAATGGTGTTCAATTAGCAGAAAAAGAATTTCCGAAAAACTGGTTAATAGACGGTATTCAGATAAAGATCCTATTTCCTTTTCGTCTGAAACCTTGGCACAAATCTAAGCTTAAGCTACGAAACAATTATAAGGATCCAATGAAAAAGAAAGAACAACAAAATGATTTTTGTTTTTTAACAGTTTGGGGAATGGAAACTGAACTTCCTTTTGGTTCGCCCAGAAAACAACTTTCATTTTTTGAACCTATTTTTAAAGAACTCAAAAAAAGACTTATAAAATTAAAAAAGAAATGTTTTAGAATTCTAATAATTTTAAAAGAAAGAACAAAATTATTTCTAAATGTCTCAAAAGAAAGAAAAAAATGGGTTATTAAAAATATTGTATTTCTAAAAAAAATAATAAAAGAACTTTCAAAAATGAACCCAATTCTATTAGTTGGATTAAGAGAAATAGAACTATATGAATTGAGTGAAAGCAAAAAAGAAAAAAATTTGATAATCGATAACGAGCTAATTCATGAACCGTCCATTAACATTCAATCTACAAATTGGACAACTTTTTCATTAACAAAAAAAAAAATACAAGATCTAACTAATAGAACAAACACAACCATAAATCAAATACAAAAAATTTCAAAAGACAACAAAAAAGGATTTATAAGTCCACATATAAATATTAGTTCTAACAAAATGAGTTATAATGATAAAAGATTGGAATCACCAAAAAATATTTTGCAGCTATTAAAAAGAAGAAATGTTCGACTAATCCGTAAATCAAATTATTTTATAAAATTTTTCATTGAAAGAATATATAGAAATATCTTTTTATTTATCATTAATATTCCTAGAATAAATGCACAACTTTTTTTTTATTTTTTTGAATCATTAAAAAAAATTGTTAATAAAACCAGTTCCTATAATAACTATATTTACAATAATGAAAGAAATCAAGAAAAAATTGATAAAACAAATCAAAAGATAACGCAGTTTATTTCGACTATAAAAGAGTCACTTTCTAATATTAATAATAAGAACTTGGAAACTTTTTGTAATTTATCTTATTTGTCACAAGCATATGTCTTTTACAAATTATCACAAAGCCGGGGTTTTAACTTTTTTAATTTATATAAGTTAAGATTAAGATCTGTCTTTCAATATAATGGAGCTTTTCTTTTTCTTAAGAATGAAATAAAGGATTATTTTCTTGGAACACAAAAAATATTTCATTCCGAATTAAGACATAAGAACATCCCCAATTATGAAATAAATCAATGGAAAAATTGCTTAAGGGGTTATTATCAAAATAATTTATCTCAGTCTAGATTAGTACCACAAAAAGGTATAAATATAGTAAATCAACACTCTATAGCTCAAAATAACCATTTAAACAAATATGATTCATATGAAAAAAAGCCATTAATTAACTCCGAAAAAAAAAATGTTAAAAAAAAATATAGATATGATCTTTTATCATATAATTTTATTAATTATGAAGATAAGAAAAACTCATCTATTTATGGATTACCATTACAAGTAAATAATAACCAAGAGATTTTTTATAATTATACCGAACATAAACGAAAATTATTTAATATGCTGGTAGGTATCCCTATCAATAATTATCTAGTAGAAGATAATATTATAGATATAAAGAACAATCCGGATAGAAAAAATTTCGATTGGATAATTCTCAATTTTTGTCTTAGAAAGAAAATGGATATTAGGGCCTGGATCAATATGGATACTGACGCCAACAGTAATAAATATACTAAACCTAGGGCTAATAATTATCAAATAATTGAGAAAATCGACAAGAAAGATCTTTTTTATCCCACGATTCATCAAAATCAAGAAATGAATCCATCAAAAAAAAAACTTTTTGATTGGATGAGAATGAATGAAGAAATACTAAGTTGTCCCATATCGAATCTCGAACTTTGGTTTTTCCCAGAATTTTTGATACTTTATACTTCGTATAAGATTAAACCATGGTACATACCAATCAAATTTCTCCTTTTAAATCTTAATGTAAATGAAAATGCCAGTGGAAATAAAAATAAAAAAACGACTGGAAAGAAAAAAAGAGATATCTTTATATCAATATTTTCAAATGAAAAAAAATATCTTGAATTAGAAAAACAAAATCAAGTAGAAAAAGAATGCGGAATCAAAACAGATTTTGAATCAACTCTCTCAAATCAAGAAAAAGATATTGAAGAAAATTATGCGGTATCAAAGATGAAAAAAAATAAAAAACAATCCAGGACCAACATGGAAGCGGAGTTTGATTTCTTACTAAAAAGGTATTTGCTTTTTCAATTGAGATGGGACGATTCTTTAAATAAAAAAATGATCGATAACATCAAAGTATATTGTTCCCTGCTTAGACCGATAAACCTAAGAGAAATTACTATAGCCTCTATTCAAAGGGGAGAAATAAATCTGGATCTTCTAATGATTCAGAAAAATTTCATTCTTACAGAATTGATTAAAAAGGGAATATTACTTATTGAACCAGTTCGTCTGTCTAGAAAAAATGAAGGACAATTTATTATGTATCAAACTATAGGTATTTCGTTGGTTCATAAAAGTAAACACACAATTAATCAAAGGTATCGAGAAAAGGGCCATGTTGATACGAAGAATTTTGATGAATTCATTTCAAAACATCAAAAGATGACTGAAAATCGAGACAAAAATCATTATGATTTGTTTGTTCCTGAAACTATTTTATCCCCTAGACATCGTAGAGAATTGAGAATTCTAATTTGTTTCAATTCTAGGAATAGAAATGGTATACCTAGCAATGCATTTTTTTGTAATGAAAATAAGGTAAAGAGTCCGGTTTTGAATAAAAGCAAAATAAATCAAAATAATATAATTAGATTAAAGTTCTTTCTTTGGCCTAATTATCGATTAGAAGATTTCGCTTGTATGAATCGCTATTGGTTTGATACCAATAATGGCAGTCGTTTCAGTATGGTAAGGATACATATGTATCCGCAATTTAAAAATGAACTTAAGCGTGTACTGAAAAAAAGTGAAATACGGATTGATTTTATTTCCCGTACTATATTGCATATATGAAGACAAATAGATGCACACCTATATTGTTTTCTATTCCATTATGATACACGATACTAATTTAATGACATATCAATATCTAGAAATAATGCAAAAATCTTCTTAGTTTATTTTTAAATTTTAGATATAATTTTTTATCTTTTGTGAGTGCAGACAACTATCTTTTTGTTTACCTATTCGAATACAATTTTCAAATTGGAAATTATTCACAAAATTAAGATTATTCACAAAATTAAGATTATTGTATTGTGTATGCCAAATAAAAAAAAAAAAATGAATAACATTATTATTATTGATCAATAAAAAAATCTAGCAAAGCAATAAGGGCCGGTGGGGGGGAAGATTTCATTTTATGATAAAAAAGTCATTCATCTCGGTTATTTCACACGAAGAAAAAGAAAAAAACAGGGGGTCTGTTACATTTCAAATACTAAGCCTCACTAATAGGATACGAAAACTTTCTTCACATTTGGAATTGCACAGAAAAGACTATTTATCTCAGAGAGGCCTCCGTAAAATTTTGGGAAAACGCCAAAGGATGCTGTCTTATTTGTCAAAGAACAATAGAATACGTTATAAAGAATTAATTAATCAGTTAGATATTCGGGAATCAAAAATGCGTTAATTTGAATTTGAGGAAGCGTTTTGAATTATTGAATTATTTGATTTATTAGATCTTGATTTTTTTTTATTTTAATGAACTTATTTTCGCTTTTCAGTAATTCATGAAAGAATCAATCGAGGAAAAAGAAAAACCTATGAATATACCAGCTCCAAGAAAAGACCTCATGATAGTAAATATGGGTCCCCACCACCCATCAATGCATGGTGTTCTTCGACTCATCGTTACTCTCGATGGTGAAGATGTTATTGACTGTGAACCAATATTAGGCTATTTACACCGAGGAATGGAAAAAATTGCGGAAAACCGAACAATTATACAATATCTGCCTTATGTAACGCGTTGGGATTATTTAGCTACTATGTTCACAGAAGCAATAACCATAAATGGACCGGAGTTGTTGGGAAATATCCAAGTGCCTAAAAGAGCCAGCTATATCAGAGCAATTATGTTGGAGTTGAGCCGTATAGCTTCTCATCTCGGCCTCTAAAGGCCCCGTTTGGCTGAAAGCCGTAGCTGTTGTTTTTCTTGAAACTGTTTTAGTCAAAAACTGTGCCGTTTCGGGAATCTGTGTTTTAGTACCTCTTAGGGTCGGATTTTGAAAATCTTTTCTTCATCAAATTTCTTCATCTCGTCGAAATATAAAATTGTCACTTTTGTGAAAAATCGAGATTCAGCTTCTAAGGGTCCCGTTTGGCTGAACCAGTGGCTGCCAGTTTTTTTTTCGAAACTGTGTTGGACAGCTTGTCCGTTTTTGCCAAATGGCTTCAAACTTGGTTTTAGAGTTAAAATTAGGTTTTGTCATAGTAACCGAAAATGTTCAAAACATCCAGGGCTATAAGTTCAAGCTTTAAAACATTGAAAAATCTCGCTCTATGGTCCTCATTTTTCGCGGTCAAAGTCACCGGAAAATTTTTCCTCTAATCCGAAAATAAGCAACTTAGATTAAGCATAAACATACCACATCAAACTAAGCTCAAAACTCACAAAACCAACATAAAACTCACACACTCTTATTACAATCTTATCTCTTCAAGAACCACAAATTTACATCCATAAATCCAAGCTTAAAGTTGGCTAGAAATTAATGGAGGGGAGTTTAAGAACTTACCCTTGAAGAATTCTCTCTTTCTCTTGAAAAACCCTTGAACTCCTCTAGGATTGTTAATGGCTTGAAACTATAAGAGTATAAGGAAATTTGAGAAGAATATTTCTCTATTTCAAACTTTCCCAAAACATGAAAAAGAGAGGATTTAGAGTTTCTTTACCCTTAGAGGAATGCTTGACTAGTCTCCTCCTAGAATCCCTTAATCTCCTTCTTCTTCTTCTATGGTGTGCTAGGGGCTCAAGTTTTGGAGAGTGGGAGAAAATATTTGAGAGGAAATGGAGAGTGTGTGGCCGGATTTTTGAGTGGGGAAAAAGCTAGGAGAAAAAAAATGAAGCTTATCCTATGTTGGTTCCTTTTATAGGCACTTGGAAATTATTTTTTTTAACACCAATTCCACTCCATCATTCAACCAAATTTTTGGTTCAAATCCCCCTTTCTTGGCCGGTTTTGGAAAGAGAAAAGAAGAAGCAACTTGCCATTAATTCCCCTTCAACCACTAACATCACATCACCTTAACATAAAGTCCTCTAGCACACTCCACTAGCCAAAGGTTTGGCTCTATTTTTTCATGCATGGCCGGCCAAGTGGAGGAAGGGAGAGAAAAAAATCTCACCTACCCCATTGTACTCTTGTCCACTTTCTTAAGTTTCCCTTAGAAACTGATAAAAATTATACTGACTATAAGAGAGTAACTTAGCTAACAGGAATTCGTTTCCATTTCTGACGGTTCCTTTTTCTACTGCTTATTTACAGTTAAATGTTAAATCCTTGACTGCTTTGGATATCACATTAAATTCTTATTCGCGTAATATCTTGAACTGTTTACAGTCTTGAAATTAATTCTAGACTGAACAAATTCTAAATTTAACTATCATGCGTTAATTTTCAGAAATGACGTTGTTTCTGACGGTGTCAACTCCCGAGTTTACATTATACCCTTCTACTATGGGTATTTATCTTCTGACTTTGACCTAGCTGTCTGGCAATTAAGGATTTTCTCTTTTTTAAAAATGTCAGTGCGTTTTTTTTTTACGCTGCTAACATCATGCTGTGTTTGGAGATTCTTGAAATTAAGATTCTCAAACTATACTTGTACTGAAAATTATTCCGCCTTAAAGTACGGTAAGAATTTATCGATCGAATTTACTTGATCGAAAACATGAACTTAACATGAAATCTGCTACAGAATTTAGGAATACATATATTGATTCCATAAATCCTTCAGTCACATAATATTTTCTAGGAAAATCCTTAGCTTAAATAAATAAATTGTATTATTTAAAGTCTGAAATTTTCTTAGTCATTACAACAGCTAGAGAGCAAATGGTGACGAGTTGATCACCACGACCATCAAAACCAATCGAAGCAAACCGACAAAGGGACAAGAGCATCAGAGGAGAATCACCCATTCACTAGCGTATGAGATCCACGCGTCGTCGCTGCGTCACACAACTCCTCCCACGCTTCCCACCATCAGATTTGCCACAACAAAGGACTCGAGGCATCGAGAGCCCCTGGTCGCTGGAGTACTAATGTACACCGCAAACGTAACCAGACGTGCAACATCCAACTCCCTCTATATCACCAAATCCTAACTTCAACCGTCATGAAACCAACCCAAACATGTAAATCCTCACCAAGGAAACCCGAATTTCCTCTTTGGCCGAAAATCTAACCGCCAGCGAGTTGGCGGTGTCGGATTATGTCCCTAAATAACCCAAAGGGAAGACCAAACCCTAACCCCCAATAAAGAGAGAAGAAGAAGAGTTATAAAAGAAAAGGAATGGTTTTGACATTTAGGGTATGTTCATTTCATTATTAAGTCATATTGTTACAATGTATTCTCTCACAAGCATTTAAATTTATCTTTTTTGCTACAATATTTGTCTCACATACACAACTCAAGTCATAAAAAATAAAAAAAATAAATAAATAAATAAATAAATAAAAACTTAGTCACTTATGGGAAAACAATAACATAGAGAAACTGATAAAACAAAACGATAGTGGATAAATCGATAATATCTCAAGAAACAAAAACGATTGTAAAAATGAGAACGAAAAAGGCCAAACGATAATAAATTATAGGAAAGGGAAAAAAGCTCCCAGACTACAAAAACGAAAACAAAATAGAGCTAACAAAGACCATGACAAAGAAATCCACCCACCAAATTGTGAGCAAACCAAAAAGTCATCTAAGTCTTTTATTATTTCTCTATCCTATCTACTTGTAACCATTAAAGCAAAAACAAACATGACAATGATCTCAAACTCCGACTTTCCTTAGTAAAGCCTTTCTTCTTTTCTCCACCTCTAAATCACCCACCATGGATTTTCTTCTCTCCCACTTGCTAATAGCAGTTTTTGCAGGAATTTTGGGACTGGTTTTTCTATACCTACGGAGGGCAAAAACAAGCCAAAAAATTAAAGTCACGTTAGGCCAACCCCCACCAGAGTTCCCAGGTGCGTTACCTATAATAGGTCACCTCCACAAACTAAGTGCCCAAATCCCAATTTTCAGAACCATGGCTGATATTGCAGACAAATATGGCCCAATCTTCTTGTTCCGTTTAGGCATGAACCCGGTTCTTGTCATCAGCAACTACGAGGCAGTCAAGGAGTGTTTCACCACAAACGACATAACTTTCGCATCAAGACCAAGGTTATAAGCAAAATTACTTCGTAATTAATTGATTTTGGATTTATTCTTTCTGCTCAGCTTCTGTGCGAAGCCTAGCACGATAAGAGCAGGGGCACCTTGTGGGCCCGTGCAGCCTACGCCTGCTTTCATGCGGAGCTGGTGCTTCACACGAAATCGAATAGCATTTTTGTTCTGATTTTAGGAGATTTATCTCGTCTTCACTACTATTTCCCTTTGCTTAAAGATTAAATGCGTGAATATTGTAATTATTTCTATAGAGTAGGTTAAACCATTCACACAAATTGCCATTTTTGTTCTAAATCTCATACAAGGTCCACACACGGAACGCACCTCGGCTACGACTTTGCCGCATTTGGGTTCGCACCGTACGGCCCGTATTGGCGGACCATGAGAAAGTTGGTCATGATTGAGCTGCTCTCGAACCGCAGGCTCGAAACATTGCGGCATGTGCAAGTCTCTGAGGTTGAGACTTTGGTCAACGGCCTGTACGGACAATGCAAGAAAAATGGTTTTGGTCCGACCGAGGTGGTGATTAGTGAGTGGATTGAACACTTCACTTTGAACATTATTACTGAAATGATTGCTGGAAAGAGGTACTTTGATAGTAGTGGAAAAGTGGTTGGGGGAGAGGCTGAGAGAATTGGGAAGGTTATAAAGGAGTACATGTGCATTTCTGGGGCTTTTATTGTTTCTGATTTAATCCCAGTTCCCAAATGGGTTGATTTTAATGGGAATTTGAAAGCCATGAAGCGAATTGGGAGGGAAATAGACGTTTTGATTCAGAGTTGGGTTGAGGAACACAAGAGAAGTGAGGCAAGTGACAAGCAGGATTTCATTGATATCATGTTGTCGTTGATTGAGGAAAATCATGAGCTTGGCTATGCGCGCGACACCATTATAAAGGGAACGGTTTCGGTATGTCTTTCTTTTCTTTTTTTTTTGCTTGTTAAAAGGAGAGAGTTTATTATTCAATCAAAATAAATACTATAACTCTTCGATGATATCGAAACACCCATATAAAAAATCATCCATTATAATAAGGACAATAATTGTTCTGTCCTACTAATAAGGCAAGTTTTTTAAAGTTATTTGATTAAATTTCAAAGAATTGATCTATAAGCGGCAAGTTTTTTTAAATTTTGTGATTTGCAGTGTATTATTTTCAGCATAGACTCTTTTCAACCAGATAATGTTATTTTTATCGTTTTTGCCTTAGTTTTATTTGCTTGGGATATTTTTTTTTACTCCAAGAAAAAAAATAAATAACAAAATGTTGATGTCTTACTAATTTTAACCAGGTACCATTTGGTGAATACATGTAAACGATTTGTGCTGAATCTAGGAACAGTACCTTACCTCAAGCAAAAGATAAAACGTCGAGAAAATAGCCTTAAAATTCATGGGATTACTCCAATGAGGCGTCACATAACATAACAAGCTCGTTACAATCTACCAAAAAACAAACAAAATAAAACAAAACAAAAACCACCCTTCTCAGTCAATCCCTAAATTGGACCAGAAAGAGAGAGAGAAATCGAAGAGGAACTTGGAAGCCCTAGAAACCTTTTAAGCCGTATTCTTCCACTGAGGAGAAGAAGAAAAAGAAGAAGAAGAAGAAGGGAAAAAATAATAAATAAATAAATAAACTCCTCAGAGAGAGAGAAATTGAAGAGGGAGAGCTGAATTTTGAAGGAAAAACTGAATCTTAAACCAAAAAAAAATTAAAAAAATTAAAAAATAACATACTATCAGGTCTTTCAGAAAGATTATCAGGAAGGAACTGTTAGTTTTTCATAAATCAATCAAATTAGCATATCACGCGCTTTGACGATGAAGTCAATTTATATGATGATTATGTATTATGATTCGCTGATTATATGTGATTACTTTGTTTCAAGTACTTGATATTGTCACACGCTTCAACAAAAGAGCAACGTCACACTCATCCACAAGTTCACCAACAGTGACCATCTGTAAACTCTGTTTCTTATCAAGTGTTCCCAACTTCTGCTCTTGTAGACTCTCATCATAGCAGGCTCCGACACCACAGCCATAAACTTGACATGGATCCTAGCACTATTACTAAACAACAGACGAGCACTAAACCGTGCCCAAGAAGAGCTAGACCTCATAGTTGGCAAAGAAAGATGGGTTGAAGGCTCCGACATAAAAAACCTAGTTTACCTTCAAGCCATTGTCAAGGAAACGCTACGCCTATACCCTCCAGGCCCTCTAGCAGTTCCGCATCAGGCGAGGGAAGACTGCACAGTTTGTGGCTTCCATGTACGGAAGGGCACTCGTTTGTTTGTCAATTTGTGGAAGCTGCATCGAGACCCCAACACCTGGCCCGACCCGGAAGCGTTTTCGCCCGAGAGGTTCCTCACGAGCCATGCAGGCATAGATGTTTTAGGTCAGCATTTTGAGCTCATCCCATTCGGTTCCGGTAGAAGATCATGTCCCGGGATGGCTTTTGCCTTGCAAGTGACACACTTGGCTCTGGCGCGCCTTCTTCAAGGGTTTGTGTTTGCAACAAAATTGGATGAACCGGTTGACATGAGTGAAGGTTTAGGTATTACCTTGCCTAGAGCCACTCCTGTAGAAGCTGTATTAACCCCTCGCCTACCTGCTGAATTATATCAACATTAGGAATAGATTTATAATAATATGTATTTAGTTTGCTAAGTTCTAAGCAATTATAGTACTTTATGAATATGTTTGGAACTCTATAACTTAAAGATGGAATGGACTTAGCATTAGGTTGTACTAGCAAGTAGCAACCGTTATGTTTTGTGTTTGCCTTTTGAATTACTGCTTGTAAATGGGTATAACAAAAATTGGTTGCTTTGTTCTAGCAAACCAATGGGTTGTTCTTTTACATTTTTTAGTTAGGGTGATTTGAGTGATGATCTTGAGTTAAGTTTTAGTTATAACTTGAGTTGAAGTTGTAACTTTAGTTTGTGTTTGGATGTGCACATTTGAGTTATGATTTGAATTGAGAATCTTTTTAAGTTTGTGTTTGGGTGGGTCAAAACTTAAGGGGCTGTTCTTTTACTGTTTTTGAGTTAGGTGACTTGAGTGTAGATTTTGAGTTGAGTTTGAGTTATAACTTGAGTTGAAGTTGTAACTTGAGTTTGTGTTTGATTGTGTATATTTGAGTTATAGTTTGAGATAAGAATCTTTTTGAGTTTGTGTTTGAGTGAGTCAAAACTTGATTTTGTATTTAGATAGTATTTTAATAAAAACTCCATGCTGATGAAAAATTTTAATAGGGTATATGAGTGGGGTTTTATTCATTTTTTTGTTGTCAACGCATAAAAAAAATCATCTCAATTAAAATTAAAACGAAAAAGTTATAGTATTTTTAAGAATAGAAAACATATTGTTCATCAATTTGAGTTCGAGTTTCTGAACTCGAGTTGAAATAGAAACTTGAACTCGAGTTTTAGTCTCAAACTTGAGTTCAAACTCGAGTTCAAACTTAAAATAACATGAACTTGAATAAAATTGTAACTCAAGTTACTTTTTTTGAGTTTTTTACTCAAAAAAATAGCCCCTAAATTTGTATTTAGATCGTATTTTGATAAAGACTCAATGGTGATGCAAAATTTTAATAGGGTATATAGGTGGGCTTTTATTCGTCTTTTCGTTGAGAATGCATAGAAAAAAAATCATCTCAATCAGAATTAAAACGAAAAAGTTATGGCATTTTTAAGAATAGAAAAAATATTGTTTATTAACTTGAGTACGAGTTTATAAACTCGAGTTGAAGGGGAAACTTGAACTTGAGTTTAGCCCCAAATTCGAGTTTAAACTCGAGTTCAAACTCAAATTCTACAAAAGAACATAAACTCGAATAAAGTTGTAACTCGAGTTCAAATTTTTTGTGATTCGTTACAAAAGAACAACCCATGAGTCTTTTATGTTTTACCTAAATTGAAAGGAAAAAAAATAATATTTATTAGTATCAGCAACAAGTGAAATTCACATCGGGGTATTTTACTGTGAAAAATAACAAGGTGTCAACTTAGCTTAAACCCGAATTACTCTCCTACCCAATGACAAAAATCTGATTTGTGCTTAGCCCAAATGCTGAAATAAACCATGTGCTCTTAAAAATGTTAAGATTATTTTTTTTTTCAATTCGACCAAATCCACCCTAAAATTTTTATAATCATACAAAATCGACCTTCAATACCAAATTTAGTCAAAATTGACTATGTGAAACAAAAATGTTGTCCTATATAAAATTAGTTGCACAATTATTTTAAGGACAATAACTTCATCGAGCTCTAGCAAAAATAAAACTTAAAAGAAAAAACATAACTGATTATTCTCAAATACAAAAAAAAAAAAAAAAAAAAAAAAAAAAAAAAAAAAACTAAAAAAAAAAAAAAAAAAAAAAAAAAAAAAAAGAGAATAAAATCGCAGTTATTGCCTTTGAAAATTCTCTACATTGCTTTTATAAAAAGATAATTATTTTTATTCTTTCGCACAACTAATTTTGTTTGGGTCTCACATCAAATGTAGATTTTTATTTTTTTTATTTTTTGATGAAAAGATGCCTTTATTTAATCAAAAGCCAAATCGGCAATAGCACACTGAGCAATGACATCAAATGTAGATTTGTGTGGTTAAAAAAAAAAAAAAAAAACACACACACACACATAAATTTTGTCGGATTAAAAAATCCAAAAAATAATCTCAACATTTTTCAAAATTGAAAACATAAAACCTTGGATAAGTACAGAAGATCTTTTCTTGCCATTATCCCTGAAATAAATGATCTTGGGCAAAGATGGGAAAATCATTTGCTGGTTAGCATTTCCTTCTTGTAATCCTCTATTAATTATATGAATCTAAGTCGAGTCACCATTTAGTGCGCTGGAGTCAAACTACCGCTAGTGTGGGACAAAAAGTTGTGGAAGTTGGAAGCAAGCCACTAATGTAATATACAAAGCATCTCTAATACAATTTTCTAAATTTTAATTAAATTTGAGCTAAAATAACTAAAAAGTTATTTTAACTAGTAATTTTTTTTAGTGAATCACTCTAATTATATTATCTATTTAAATTAAACATAAATTATTTTAACATTTTTTTGAGTTTAAAATATAAATAACTTTTTTTTAACTTTTCTTTTAAGTCAAAACAAAAAATAAAATAATAAAAAGAAAAAATAGCTAGTCACTTTTTGCTAGTTATATTTAGCTAGCGAAAAATATTTTAGCCAAAATAGTTAACCATTTAGTGGATAAAGCTAAATAAAAAAAAAATAAATCATTAACTATTTTGACTAAAAACATGAAATAACTAGCATGATTAGAGTTGCTCTCAGAATGTCAAGAGGGAAAGGAAATAAATATCTTCTAAAATGTATAAGTCTAGAATGTTACTCTTTAATTTTGATTAATATTCTTTTTCATTAAGTAACTGTATTAATTAAAGAGTATTAATTAAAAATAAAAAGTAAAAATTAAGTGTTATACACTCTAAAAGCCGTTTGGTTCACGCAAATAGAAGCCCAACCTTATTGTAAAGCCTATAAGGCCTACAATGGGAAGTCCAATGCTGGCGTGCTGCCCATAAAGCCTACCAAACTATTGCCATATTTTGAGGTCCTGTCTCATCCATTTGCATAATATATTATAGGAAAATGATCTTGAGTTGGAGATTTGATTATACTCTTGATTTTTCACAAAAAAAAAAAAAAAAAAAAGACCAATTAAAGCTAGATTGAAGATTGAGTAGCAAAAATATCCATGCACGTTAATGGAAATGGCCGACCCTGGGATCACGGAAACAAAGTCGTCCAACTGGGGGAAAATTTGACATAAATATATACTGAGTCCATTAAATAGAAGCATTCTTGGGCCGGTCGTAATTCGATACATTTTAATAGAAGTGTAGAGTTCAAATCTCTTAGAAGACGTTTAGTTCATAGATTAGAATCAAGATATTAGAATTATTTTCGATTTACGTGTATTTTTTGTGAGAGAAAATACTGTAACGAACCATAAATCATTATTCGAATCAGGGTACGAATCCCCTTATAAACACACCCTTAACTTAAAATTCTATAACTATTATTTTTAAAAAGAAAATCTATAACTATTATTTTTAAAAAGAAAATTACATAATTACATAGGGTTGTGCGGAGCATACTACAATAAAGATTCGTTTTATATGATCTTACTGTGACGCAAATGATGGAAAAAGAAAAGGGTAGAAAATTAGGTCAACCCCCAATAAGGCAAGTAACACAATCTTAGGATCCTATCTAGTATCTACAAATCTATTTGACCTCAAAATTGCCCTTTCACAACGTGATCACAGTATCACCTAATTTCCACTCCTAATGGCAACGACATAAATGCCACATAATATCTACCAACAACTGCATGCCCTCTTCGTGTCTCTCAAAAAACGGATATAAACAACCCCACCCAAAAAAAAAAAAAAAGAAAGAAAGGCTCTCACTGTTTTTCCTGTCCTAGTCCCCAAAAAAAAAAAAAAAAGAAAGAAAGGCTCTCACTGTTTTTCCTGTCCTAGTAGTACTTTGATTTCATATACATTACACAGACATAATAGTACTTTAATTTCTTGGTTTTCTGTTTTCTGCTTTTGCTGTGTCATTTCTCTCTCTTGAAAAGGAGGTGAGAGAGGTGAGAGAAACTTGAACTGGTGATCATGGGGAGGAAGAGAAGCTCGCCGGCGAATGTCGTTTTTGGGTGGCTGAGAAGGCAGCCTATGAAGGTGAAGATCTTTCTTGGAGCCACTCTTGCTCTCTTTGCTCTGGTCGCTTTGAAGTTGACGGTGAAAAATCATAGCCACTTCTTTGTTGCCTCTGAAGCCGTTCATGCTCTTGGGATTATGGTTCTGATTTATAAACTTACCACCCAAAAGACTTGTTCTGGTAATATCTGATTCTAATTCTGTCTATTACTCTGTATTTTTTTTTTTTAATGTTTTTTATGTGTCTCCATCTATTGATCATGTGGATAAATATTGGATGCTTTTAATTAGGCTTTTCTTTGGGATATGCCCAAAACCGGATTTTGGTCTTTATTCTGTTAAATAATTTTTGTATGGCATGTTTTCAGAACGATTGATAATTTTTTATTTTATTCCTTGATTATCCTAAATCACAATCTATTTTCTTATCTTATGGATATTCACGTTTGATATCTTCTATGTAACTTTTGCATTCTGTAATTGTATTAACTTTCAGTCCCTATAGGCCACAACTCTCCGCATATCATTTTTTGCCATGATGGTCGGGGCACGATGCTGAACCAATAATAAGATTATGTGCAATTTAGTCCCTGGACACATTATTATCTTTGGTGCATTAACATGTTTTTTGCTAATTGAGGAATTTTGTATCACCTGCTTAGGTCTTTCATTGAAGTCTCAAGAACTTACAGCTTTGTTCCTAGCGGTTAGACTGTTCTGCAGTACCATCATGGAAGGCGACATTCACACATTGCTAGATTTCACCGCTCTGGTTTCCACAATATGGGTCATATATATGATACGGTTCAAGTTGAAGTCAACATACATCAAGGAGCTAGACAATTTCCCCTTATATTATGTGGTAACTAATTATACCTTTGTTGCTTATATTCTTACTTGCATCATAAAAACTTTTAACATTTATATCCCTTTTATCTACATAGAAAAGCATTAAGGGACATCTATACTAGTGCACCCCCAAACTTTCATCATTTGCAAGTCAATTTTAGTTTTAGCTTTTCGGACCCTATATTTGATAATTCTTGGCATTACTGTCTAATAAACAATGGGCGTGAACTGATAAACAATAATTACGATCCCAAATGCCAAAATTAAAAAGTTAAAGAAATAACTTGCCAACGAACAAAAACTTCTGGGTGCATCTTGTGCAAAATTCTAGGGAAATTGCGTCCATTAATTGACACTCCGTTGGCTATTGGATCTAAATTGCAACGGATTTCCAATTTTGATGTTTCATTTGCCAAAATTAGAAGTTTGGAGTGGAAGTTGTCAAACATTGAAAAGTTCATATTGCACAAGTGCAAAAAACCTAAACACAAGTTACAGATTAGGGGGTGTTAGATTTGAATACATTGATAATTTATGTAAGCCTAGCAATCACATTTTGTATTTCCGTTTATTTTTCAGGTAGTGCCTTCTGCTATTCTTGCGGTGCTTATTCACCCCTACACACAACATTTTCGCGTCGGCCGGATTCTTTGGGCTCTTGGTGCGTACATAGAAGCTGTTTCAATACTGCCTCAGCTTCACTTGATGCAGAATGCCAAGGTTTAACTCTCTTATCAAAAATCAACCATGATACATGATGGTTTGCCTAGTGTAGTAGTAGTGTAGTACTAACATATGTTCTTTTGTTCTGGAAATATGTTTCAGATGATTGAACCGTTTACAGCGCATTATGTGTTTGCACTCGGTATCTCTAGATTCCTGTCATGTGCTCATTGGATTATTCAGGTTAGTTTACTTTTGCTGAACATCTAAATCACATTATTTGTCAACAAATAAATGCAACAAAAAATACTAAATTTGAAGATATAATTTTCTGTGTCATTTTGTTCTTTTGGCGATTTTCATGCAGATTTATGAGACTGGAGGGAGGTACCTATACTTAATTGGATCTGGGTACTTCTGGTTCTTAGCCGCTTTCATTGCGGAAATGGTTCAAACATTCATCTTGACTGACTTTTGCTACTATTACGTAAAGAGGTAATTAGCCTCAATGCTTAAATTCTTTTTATAAAATCTCTATCCTCAAAAGTATTTCCCGAAATTTTTTCCTCAAAACAAATTCAAATGTGTCAAAATGCTTATACTTTGCTCCTCATGCTTTGTGTTTTGCAGTGTCATGAAAGGCCAGCTTATAATGAAAATGCCAGTTTAAAATGAATTCTAATCTCAAACTTGTAGGAAACAATGTTGTACATTTGTCTTCCTCACATCAAAGTATGAGGTTTCTTGTGGACTTGCAGACCGAATGTCCTGATTTTGTCATTTAAATACTAAATAGTCAGCCTTTCCCTTCTTTTTTTTTTTTATTTGTTTTGCCAACTTGTTTTACCTAGTTTCTGCCGTTTGTTTTGTTTTGCTTCACAGTCTAATTAAACTTCTGGAATGACACAATTATGATGTAGGATTGAGGAACTGGATTTTAAAAAGAAAGAAGAAAAAGAAGTAGAATATAGCAGGTGAGTTGGTTGAGGGTCCTTTGAACAAATATTTTTTTTTCTAAAAAAAAACAAAAAGATAAAAGCAAAACCAACAATGGTAGGTGATACTTGATCAACAAACTTATGGAGTTTCTTGGGTTTTGCCCTTTTCTTCGTCCTTTACGTCTAGTCCCGTTTGCCATTCAAGCTCCTTTGTGTTTTTTTTTTTTTTTTTCAAAATAGCACGTGAAATGCTAACTTATCCCTTGTATTTTAAAAACAATGTTAAAAAAAACATTCCCTCTAACGCAAAATTATATGCTAACCATCCTAAAAAAATTTCAAACGGTAGAAATAACCTGTCAATATTTAAACAAAATTAACTGAAAAAATGTAGTATTTTTTAGTGTTAACTCACTAAATTCTACCATCTCTGGTTTTTCTTTCTTTTCTTTTTTTTTAAGATTATGACTTTTTTATTTCAGATTTATTTTGAAAGTTTTTTCATTTTATATTTAGAATTTGAAATGTTATTATTTAAATTAAAGTGGAAATTGTCTTTCTTATACAATTAATTTGACTAAAGTATGTTAGGAGGGATATTTTTAATCCACGCAACGTTCTTGACAATATAAGGACACTGTGTGAAAAGACGGTGTCCTTCAAAACAAAAGTAAAATGCCTCATTTGAAAATAATAATAATAATAATACATGAGAGGTTTTTGATATTATCCATTGACGAACTTTAAGAATCTAACTTTTGATGACAAAACATGTTAAAAACATTTTCATGACTTTTTAATTTGGCTTTTTTTCTACAGAATTTTTTTTTTTTATAAAAAAAGGATATGTCGTCTACAAATAATTTGTCTATGGGCCCATGTCCTAGCAAGCAACATGTCGTGTTAATTTATTTGCTTATCAAATAACTTTAAAAAGATTTTAATTAAGAGTAAGATTTTAATTAAGAGTAAGAGATAAAAATCTATATTAATATATTTTATATTTTAAAATTAAGATCAGTAATTTTTTGTGAATTTATATGGACGTGTATACTTCTAAATATTGTGCGCTTAGTGATATGTGCTTTTGGATCAGGTCATCTTCTATTTATCATCTACCTAAAAGAGTAAGGCATTATAATAATTATGATTATATCACTCTATTTAAAAATAAATAATTATAATTTAATTAAAAAATAAAATAAAAAATTATAATAATACTTAATTATTTATAATAATATAGATAATAAGTACGCACAAAACCGCAACAAATCACGTATTTTTTTCAAAAAGTAATCCCATTGCTCCCGATTGGGAGAAGACCCACCTTATATGGCTGTCCTAAGTGGTCTCACTGGCATTTTGGATGATTAGAAATTTAGGGACGTTTGGTTGGAAGATTCAAACAATGATTTGAATCATAGTTCATGATTTATTACAGTATTTTTCTCATAAAAAATACTCGTAAATCAAAAATAATTTTAATCACATGATTTTAATTCATGAACCACGTATGTAGCCCAATATTCTAGTACTCTAATTTTTAAAACTAAAAATGAAAATGAAAAAAGATAAAAAGATAAAAAGTGAAAGCGTGTGGGAGAACTTGAAGTATAGCGCAATTTCTACTTTTCCATCGAAAAGGAAGAAGCTGGAGCTCACAAGCGGAAAGATGCATATACGGCTGAAGCTTTCAACTAAAATAACTAAATCATGTAAAAATCTATTTGAATAATAGTTTATTAGTAATGTTACTAATGTATTTGTACATATATCCTGTGAGATTTCCTCTATTTTTTAGTTGGGTTAATTTCTTCTGTTAGTTTTTTTTTTGTTTTTTTTTTTTTTTAGTGCATGTCATTTTAAGGTTCATTTTGAGATTCCGCGTGCTTGTGGCTTGTTTGAAATTAAAAAAGTGGCACAATGCGTTCTAACAAAATAAATTTTCCCTCCGTTCATTTTACCGATTCGTGTTTAGAATTTGAGTTTTGCTACAGTAAGAAACTCTCATAAACAATTACATTTTTTTTTTAACTACAGTAAAAAATTCTCACATAAAGTCATATCTTAACTCGAATTAAAAATTCAAATTAGAGAACTAAATGGGTCATTTATTACAATGGACATAGAATTGTGTATTTTTACTTTTTAGACTAATGAAAACCTTTATTTACATTAAATAAAAAAAGAGATGATAGTCTCCACAATGCTCTTCTCACTGATATTGAATCAAAGTCAAATATATATATATATATATATATATTATAAAGATTATACATATTGGTTGTTGTCTTAATAAAACACTTTCGTATTATACATGCACCTGGTAGGATTTTTTTATTGATAAGGTTATGACGGTTAGATATGATTAAAATTAAATTAGATTAAAAAAGTATGTATAATATTTTTTTTTATTATTTATGACAGTTAGATATTATTAAAATTAAATTAGATTAAAAATATATATAATATATTTTTTTATAAATTTAATTATTTTTTTATCCTATAAATCTCTCAAAATATAAATGCTATAAAAATTTTAAAATAAAAACATAAAAAAGTATTGAAAGAAGACCCGTTTTTAATATAGAATTCCTAGGATTCAGGGGAAAAAAAAAAAATCTAGTATAAGAAGAAAAGAAAATAGAAGCCGCATGGAATTTTTATATCATACACGTTGGAGTTTTAAAAAGTACAGCGAACACATTTCATCATGAAACGGCAGTGAGACCCACTTATTGGTATCGTCACACAGGATGAGGTTTTCACTTTTCACCCTATCGGTACAACCTAAAATTTCGACCAAACACAATTTTTTACTGTATCTTGAAATCTTAATAGTCTACGTTGAAATATAGAAAAAATTTTAATTTTTTTTACGAATAATAATACAACATCATCAGAATAATTACTATGTAATTTTTAGTACAACATGAAAATCATTATAATAATTACGATGTGATTTTCCCTATTTCTAAAATATTTAAAAAAAATGTTATAGTTAAATCTCAACCTTATGAATTTCATAAATTTGGTGTGTAGTTTAATTTTTACTTGTTAAATGTAAACGACTGGGGAAACTTTTTTTTTTTAATAAAAGAAAGAAAAACTGTTCGATTGTTTTTTTTTTTTAAATATAAATAGATTCCCCATGATTTAAGAGTTTGTTCGGATTTCTTTAAAAAACAAAAAAAGAAAAATCCTATCCACAAACATAAAAACGCCGAGAGGAAAGATTGATATCAATACCAAAATCAATTAATATCAATATATAAAGGATATATGTAAAATATATCAAGAAATTACAGTTTGGAGCGTGAGACCGAAAATAGACATCAAGAATGTATGAAAGGACAAGAAAACAATACCAATAAAAGTAAACAATCGAATACAAGCAACAAACACAGATTCAAAAATAATCTAATGAAATTTTAAACTCGAATCAGCGAAGTGAACGGGGCCGTAACATAACAAAGACCACGCGAATCAATATAATAACACATACCTTAATGGTCAACATTGTGATTCAAAAATTTTCTATGGCACTCAGATTACTTGAACAATCTAATGGAATACTATGATGGCGTTACAACTCCGATCCCATCCCTACAACAATAAAAGTCATTTGCGATGACATTTTGTCGTCGCAAATATTTTATTATTTGCGACGACATGTCGTAACAATTAACCCCCGTTAAATAAATTAAGCATGTCATCGCTAATAAGTTCAATGTCGTCGCAAATAGTTTAGGCGCGCAATTTCCAATTACGCGGATTTTTGCCGCCAAAGGGAATCCATTTTTTGCGACGACTCATCGTCGCAAATATCTTTTTATTTGCGACAACACATGTCGTCGCAAATAATATCACTCTATTTGCGACGATGTGTTCTCTTTGTCGTCGCAAATAAGCTTGAACGGTGGAATGATTATTTGCGACGACATATTGTCGTCGCAAATAATTTTAGATGTGTGGTATTTGCGACGGCATTTTAAATTTATTTACGACAACAATATCGTCGCAAATAATTTCAGATGTGGGGTATTTGCAACGGCATTTTAAATTTATTTGCGACGACAATGTCGTCGCAAATAAGTCTGATCTATTATACCCTAACTTCTTCCTCTTCATTTTCCCCCGATTTCACTCTCTCTCTCTCTAAATCTCTCCGCCTCTTCTTCTCCTCCCCGCCGCCCCTGCCGCCCTCCATTCTCTCTCTCTATTCCATTCTCTCTCACCTCTTCTCTCTCTTCTCAGGTTTCTCTCTCTCTTCCCTTTTTTCTCTCTCTCTCTCTTCTGCTCCCCCTCCCTCTTGTTCCCATCTCCGGCCGCCCGTCCGGCCGCCCCGCCCCCACCGACCAGCCCC